>NC_056731.1:1554881940-1555181940 GCF_019279795.1 Protopterus annectens | reverse complement strand
CCAAAAAAAAAAAAAAATTAAATGGCCATAGTTGGCCAACATTGCAACCAAGGTGGGGGCTTCCCTGCACCCCCCACACACATCCCCTAACTGTATATATCTGCCAACTCTGAGATCGCACTACAGTGGGGAAAAAGGCAAATTTAAAAATTTAAAAAAGGGCTTCCTTTGCTTATCTTATGCATTGTGGTACTTCCTGGTTGTTGATCAACTACGGCCATTCAATGTGTTTTTTTTTTTGAAAAGCTGTGCATGGTAACTTATGTTTTAGATGTTTTTCTTTTGATATTTAGCTGTTTGATGCTGTTTCTTTTCATTAGCCAAACATAGACCCCACATAGAACCCAACTTAGAAATAAGCTTTGAACCCAAATGCTCTAAGGCAGCAATGCTAACTGATGCAGCACTGTGCATCCAATGTCAGTAACTTGCAAACATATATAAACTTTTTCTATCAGTTGTGATTGAATAAAGGCAACCAGGTGTGCCTGCTTCTTCTCAAACACACAAATATAGTGGGTAACAATAATCGTAAAAAATGATGGAAGGAAGGAATTTAAACAAAAAAGTGTGAAGGGGGGGTTGTTTCTTTGTGTGTGTGTGTGTGTGTGTGTGTGTGTGTGTGTGTGTGTGTGTGTGTGTGTGTGTGTGTGTATGTGTGTGTGTGTGTGTGGGTGTGTGTGTGTGTGTGCATGCGCGTGCATGTGCGCTCGTGCATGCTCATGTGTTTATCCATGTCCATATCAATTGTTCTGGCCCAGTGTTGGTTGCTTAGCAGGTTGCATAGTTTTCTTTACTATTGGAAAAAAACAGAAGCCTGTATCTTCCATCCTCATACCAGGTACTTTTAAAAGTATCATGTTCCATTGTTGATATTGTTCTTCTGCATAAAGATATGCCAGTGATATATTAAACTGAAGTACAAGCTGCCAAAGTTGTTGATAACTCAAGTGGATGTAAATATTGTTTTCCTCTTTCTGCCTGTAACATTTTTGTATTTTTCTCGGTTTATAACATTATAAATAATTGAAATGTATCCTGCTAGGATTTATTCTATGTTACTAAAATATTCGTTATTATTTGGGCTTTTCTCCCCATACCTCTGCAAAAAAGGTCCTCTTTTTGACCCATTCAGACTTTCCTGGTAAACAAATGTCAATATAAATAATTAATTAATGCTAAAGTTCACCTGGCATGCCCTGGACAAAGAACAGCGCCTTGTAGGTTAATGTGTGTGTAAGTACATTTTAGAAGCTATCCAAGGGCTTGCACAAGTGTATAACTACTGAACACGTGCAAGCCTAACTGCCATTTTGTAGTAAGTTGTTGAGATGTAAGCATGTATGTATGTAAGATCTGTCTGTTAACTAGTTTATTTGTACTTTATGATGCTGCTATCCATCCTGATGTTTTTATGTATTAAAGCATTTAAACGAAATACACCACCTGCTTGTCATCTATGTTACAGAGAGGTGAGTGAAAGGCCTTATTATGAAAAACTCTGTAACATGCATATATACACACACACATATATATGAGACTACATCAGAAACACAAAATACCAAAAGCACAAATGTGAAAACATCGAGATGAGAAGAACAGAATGTCAGCAGCTCGAACTTTTAAAACATCTAACTACACATTCATGAAATAAACATCAAATACAAAGGCTGCAGAATGTAGTGCACCTGAACTAAATACATTTGCAACACTCTTGTATGTCACCTCATGAATTCACCAATGGCAATAATGTATGAGGAACATTTTTGTCCTTTTTTGACTTATTAGTTTGTATACATTTACTTGCAACCAAGAACATGCACCTTAATGTCATCGTATTCCAGAATCACAGCAATGCTACATTTATTTCCTTAACTAGTATTACTTTTGATGTTTCTTTACTCATCAACGTATGCTTTGGTGCTGTGATTGGTGCAATAGACTGACATTAGGAAGGACTTTCCCGGTTGCTAAGTAAACGTATATCAACTTACAAGAAGCCAAAATGGGGACAGAAATCTTAGCATTACATTATTTTAATTGGTGGATTCATGTGGTGAAGTGCAAGAGTATCATGAATGGATTTAGTTCAGTTGTGGGTTATACCAGTGAATTACATGTCATTGTGTGCTGCAGCCTTTGCATTTGATATTATGAATTTCATGAAAATGTGTTGCAATGTTTTAAAAGTTTGAGCCTCTGTCATTTCATTCTTCTCATCTCAATTATTTATTTTATTTTACATTTGTTTACCAGAAAAGTCAGACTAGACACATGTCCTTTTTCTGGAGAGGCCCAGGGAGAAAAGCTCCACATTTAACATACAGAAACAGCAAAAATATAGAGTATACAAAACGTTTGCATCATACATACAGAAACAGTAAAATACATAGTATGCAAAAGTGATAAGATACTAATTTAGGCTAACATGGTTATTACACATTAAAGACAATTAAACAGGTAATCACAGTGAATTTGCAAGTTAATGTCCAAAAAACAGTGCAATGCAATGGAAACAAACATGTCATAGCTTCAAGTGAAAACTCATAATTACAACTATTATCAAACTGATCACATAGAGAAACCAGAGATACTATGGGTTTATATTAGAACATCAAAGTTTTAAAACTTCGAATGTTCTAATATCGACCTGTTTTAATCGAACGCTAAAAATAGTGAAGCTGCAGAACAACAAAATCTTTCCTAGGGAAAGAATTTGGTTGGCCGGTTCTGTGGCTTTGCTATTTTCAGCGCTGTGGTGGAGATTTATGGGTCGGGTTCAGGTAAGTGTGCGATTGTGTGGTTGTTAGGATTAGGGCGCGGGTTAGGTGAGTTAGGGTTATTGCGCGGGTTAGGTGAGTTTGGGTTAGGGCTCGGGTTAGATGAATTAGGTTTAGGGGCAGGTTAAGTGAGTTAGGGTTAGGGCGTGGGTTAGGTGAGTGACGAGCTTTAGGGTTAGGGTTTGGATTAAGGTAAGTGGATAGATAGTAGTGTATGTATAGTTTAGTGTAGAGTTAATTGTAGGATTATAAGTGTATGTGTATGTATTGATGTTTTGGAATAGCAATTTTTTTCCCAAGGAAAAAATTTGCTGTTCTGAATGTTTGATATTATGTGGCTTAGATATTTTAGATTCGATGAAATAGCATTCGCTATTTTCATCTTTCGATAACGTGATGTAAATACGATATTATTTCTCCACATCAGTGATTTAATACTGAGAGAATGACAGGAAAAGTAGGAATAGGCATTCAGAGGTGGTGAAGTTAGATACATTATAGGATACCCAGACGAAGTACAGTATGGGAGACAAAGAGAGTGATGTTAGTCAGGGGTAAGGCAAGGACACAGCCATTTGTTTAGGAGATGAGCTTTTAGAGAATTTTTAAATTGGAATAGGGATGCAGTGGTAGTTAAGTTATCTGAAGTATATTCTAGATTTTTCCTATATAATTTGAGAACAGGGACTCTCCAGCTTGATTTTTGGATGCATTGATTTGTATGTGATGTTTGTTAGAGGAGTGTAGGGTTCTAGAAGTGTAAGGTTGAAGTAATGATTGTAATGCTCGTGTTATCTCTGGTTCATAGAGAATTTTATGGACCATAGTTAATTGGATATAGTGAAGGAGTTTGGCGAGCTCTAACCAGCTAAGTTGCTTGAGCGCAAAGCAGTGGTGGGTTCTGGCTGGTAAGTTTGTCGCATATCTGGCTATTTTGTTATAACAGGATTCAAATTTTTGTACCTCAGATTTTTGTAGGTTAGTGAGTATAGAAGCTGCGTATAGCAGTGTAGAGATTAAATGTATGTTGGGCGATGGCAATCCTAGTATTTGTAGTAAAATAGTGTTTATTACTATATAAGGTTCCAAGCTTTTTATTTACTTTTTTCACAGTTTGGGAAATGTGAATGTCAAATTTAAGTTTGCAGTCAATTTCAACACCTAGTAGTTTGGTGTGTGGGGATGGTGAGATGATGGTGTTATTTTGTGAAAAATGTTAAATGTGTTAATGGGAGAGAGAAATTTAGTAGAATGGAAGATCATAAGTTTTTTTTTTTTTTTTAGGGTTTAATATTAAATGAAAATTTGTGAGCCAAGATTCGACTACAGCAAAGGATTCTTGTGTTAGATTCTGGAGTTCCTGAAGTGAGGGAGCAGCACATATCACTGTTGAGTCATCTGCATATTGAATGAGTGAGGCCTGTGGGATTGACAAATGGAGTTTGTTGGTAAATATTGAAAATAGAAGTGGGCCTAAGATGGAGCCTTGAGGGACACCTAGGGTTACTGGTAAAAGGGATGATAGGGTCTGTTGCCAAGAAACTGCTTGTTGCTGTCCAGTAGGGTAATCATGGAACCAAGCAAGAGTAGAGATACAACAATTTAGATCACAGAGGACATTTAGAAGTTTAGAATGAGAAACCATATCAAAGGCTTTTGATAGGTCAAGGAAGATAGAGGATTCATAGATGTTATTGTTCCTGTGATAGTTGACAGTGTTAGTAAATGACATTAGAGCTGTTGATGTGCTATGGTATGATCTAAAGCCATGTTGAGTGTTGGTTAGCATTTTGTTGGTTTGCAGGTATTCGATAACTTGCATATGAACGACCCTTGCAAGTATTTTAGACAGTGGTGATAATATTGCAATTGGATGATAAAGAAATCTGTTGAAGAACCACCTTTATGTAGAGGTATAATGTAAGAGGTTTTCCAAATGGCAGAGATCTGCTGTTCTGCTATGGACCTATTGATTAGTATTGATATAGGACAGGCTATTCCATCTGCTGCTATCTTTTGAAACTCACCAGGTAAGTTGTCTGCAGCTAGTGTAGTAGGTTTCAAATTTTTCAGAAGTTTTTTAATTGTGCCAGTGGATACAGGTTGCAGGGAGAAGGTTGAGTTAATGTTGAGACAGATAGTGGGAGTTTTGTTGGTTGAGGGGGTTTGTTTGTTTGACAATGCTAAGATGGTTTCAGTAAAGTATTAAATTGATTAGCGATATTGTTTGAGGTATTAGTAGTGGTAGGAGGGGGTGTGCTGACTTTGCCTGGAAGAAGTATATTATTTATAGCTGTCCAGAATTTTTGAGGATTATTACAGTGATTAGTTTGGATTTCAGGGTAGTAATTTATAGTATCCTGTTTAATTTGTTTCTTTGCTTCATTTTGAAGTTCACAATAAGTCTGTAGAGTGGTTTGTGACTTTGTTTTTATCCAAGTTGCCCAGGCCTTATCTCTAGATTTTAGCAGCGATTGTGTTTCTTTAGTTAACCAAGGTGCATAGTTATATTTAATACATATAAATCTTCTGGGGGCTAGAGAATATGGCAAGGAAGGTAGAGTTGAAATATTCGATGGCTTCCTGTAGGAGAAGTTATTTCAATGGTGACCAGTTACATTGTTTGAGTATATTTATAAGGTTGCTGGGGTTCGGTTGTTTTCTGTTTCTTATTTGTATATATGTAATATGTTTGGATGGATTAGTTCTTTTTCTGATAGTAAAAGTTGTGAAGTGATCACTAAGACTATGGGAGACAGCTGGAGTAGGTATAGCGGGCTGACCTATATGTTAAAATCCAGTCTATAGTGGAGTGTTTGTTAGATGATTTGTTAAACCTGGTGGGTGACTAGATGAGTTGGTTAAAGTTTTGCAGGTTAATGCACTTTTTGGGGATTGGGGAATTACAGTCTAACCAATCAATGTTGAAATCGGCCATAGTGATTGTTTCCTGAGGTAAGGATTTCCTACAATAATGTAATAAATTTTCTAGTGTCTGGATATTATCCCCTGGTGGCATGTAGATGCCTGTTATGTATATATGTTTCATGGGGTTAATGTTTAATTTGGCAAATACAACTTCTGCATTATTAAGTTCTAGAGTTGCTTCCCCTACTGTTTCTATTGAGAGGTGGCTTTTAAAGAGTAGGCCTACATCCCCGCCTCTTTTAGTTGTTCTGTCAATACGTATGATATTATAACCAAGTGGTAGTATTTCATTGCTGGAGGTATTTGGGTTTAGCCATGTTTCAGTGAGAAGTACAAAATCAGGGGAACAGAGGGAGAGATTAGCATGCAGCTCGTGGATTGTGTGTTCACATTTATACTTTTAGTATTTCATGTTGCTGATATAGACCTATAAATAAATATATAAATATATATGTATGCATGTGTGTGTGTGTGTGTGTGTGTGTGTGTGTGTGTGTGTGTGTGTGTGTGTGTGTGTGTGTGTGTGTGTGTGCATGTGTATAAATTTATACATAAAATGCAGTCATATATGTCAATAATCTTAAAGCAGAGCAAAAAAACTCTTTTCACCTTAAGCATTTCACATGTTGTAAAGTGATTTTCTTTGCACTACATCACATGCAAACACTTTCTACCCCAGGTACTTATTGGAATTCCAAGTATCTTATCTGAGATCTTGGAAATAGCTGAACTGCATTGTGAATGTGTGTGAGGGGATAGTCTATACTAAGTTTAAGTTCATGGTTCCTCAGAGTCTTCCCTACTCTTAGCTACACTAGTCTAGAAATTGGTACATATACGTAGCAGGAGTGTGGGAGCATAGCCACCTACATCGGGGATGCATGGAGTGACTCCCCTTGCAATAAAATGCATTCATGGGGAAGAATAGAGTTCTGAAATTGCTGCTTTTTATTTCAATTATTGTTTATACTGTAGACATAGAAACTCATAATTTCAGCTCTAACACTTGTGAAAGGAAGCCTTTTCCCATACTCTGACATACATTACTGTACTGCAATGCACACACCAAAATTTCCCAAAAACATAAACAACCTAAATGTCCCATTTTTATAAATGCTTAACATCTTCAGATCTGTAAATCGCAAAATCAATTAATTCCTTACTTGTACAGTGTAAGTCATGAATATTTTCTTTGCCAGTAATTCCTTAACAACCCAAATTCTTTTACATTTCAGAAAATACACGTCCATCAGTATTTCATTCCATCTGTATTGCTTCACCAAACACATTCTTTCCTTTCCTGTTGTGGATCATTTCTCCTATTACTGGAAGTGTATTTGCAGGCCCACATATAGAATCCCTATGCCTATTTTCCACTTTGATCTTCTTCTTTTACAGTATTTCTTTCCAGTGCATTTTATAGCTTCCCTATGTTTGGCAGAGCGACAAAAGAACAAGTTGCACTTTTCTGAATTTTCATTACTGAAAAGCATAACTCCAAAAAATATTTTAAAAACACACAACAAAATATTTTTTGCCATGAGGCAATCCCCCCTACACCCTCATATGTGGTGCCCCCCCAAATTATATATAATAACTCCGCAGTTGCAGTATAGTGGGGAAATGTAGAAAAGCCCACCTCCAGCCTGCACAATCCAATTAATTGTGGTTAAACCTTGATCTGAAATCCATGATGAAAAACCACTTATCAGAACAGGAGTGAAGTACAGCAAACAGACTTATAAAGCATCCATAAAGTACAGTATTAGTTATGCTTAATTCCTGTACTGTTTTGAATACCCGTTCACTATAGGTTTAAATATGATTTCTACCTAAATGCCTCCTGCCAACTTCTGTGTTGCTCTCCCTAAGTATGTTCTGTCACAGTCTCTTTCAAGCTGTCATATGATTTAGCCACATCCATATTACCAGTTTTAATTTCTGCCCCCTTTACTCCTACTGCGTTTACAGCCTCTTCAACTCCAATAAAATGTCACTAATGCCTTTCCCTGGGCTAAAACCTCAACTTTCTACCAGCAATTTTCCTCAGCCATTTCTAGATGTTTTCTAAGTCTTGCTGGAAGAATTCTCCCCAGGGATATTTCAGAGACTCACTGAATCTTCATTGGGTAATCTGTTTTTGAATGCATCAGGTGCTGTAATATTTGCAAGTCCTGTTTTTTTTTTTCAGTGTCCTATTGCTGTCTGGTGTCTTCCTTTCTAAACTTGCCCTGACATGTCAACTCAGTAACAGCCCTGGCCTAGAGGTATCGGGACGGCATTATAGTTCACATTCTGTTCAGCTTGAAACCTATCTATTCCTTTTTGGTGACTGAGCATACCTGTTCAAGATTTTGTTTCTCAGTTGTTTGTTTGAATGCTGCATATGGTAGAGAATGTGTTTACAGAAAAACTCTATACAAAGTTCACAGTAAGAAAAATAAATCTCAGACCATTATAGAGACAAGGGGAAACATTCCTTATATAACTATAGCCATGATAACTGCTGCCACAAGTGAAATAAAACTTGCATTCTGTGGGACCAGATAATTTATCTGGTACTTTCCTACACAAAATCAAGGAAACCTAACTAGACCCCTAATGATTGTTAAACAAAATGTTAGCATATAGCCATGTCCCTGACCTCTGGTGACAGGTTGTACTGATACAATTAAAAAAAAAAAAAAAAAAGTAAAGTAGGTTCACATCAGATCAAAATAATTTCAGACCCATCAGTCTGAGCAGAATTGCATGTTAAATCATGGAGATAGTCATAATGGAAACTACAAAGAAAGGAAACATTTTGCTGTCAGAAAAGAGCAGCCCTTCCTGAAGGGCCGGCAGTGCACATAACTTATCTTGTTCTTTCTAATGTTTCGACACTCAGGCTTTGTTAAATGAGACCTTGCCATTTAAACTTTGTAGCATTCTTTGAAAAGGTAATATCTGCAGTAGATGAAAGCCTGGCAGTGCATACAGCTTATTTTACCCTTGCTAATGCTTAGTCAGAAACTATTATCTTTTACTCAGTACAGCTGGCCATTAAATAATATGTGATAGTTGTGTCTTTCGGCTTTTCTCGGTTAGGGGTCGCCACAGCAGAACTAATGATTGGCAGTAGATTTTTACGTGCCAAGTTGCCGGACTTGACGCACAACCTTCAAAGAAGGTACACCCATTCACGCATGTGTCCACACAGAAGATGCTCTAGCTGAGAATCGAACAGGACAATGTCTTACTGTGAGGCAACAATGCTACCGCAGCACCACCATTGCAGTCTAAATAATATGTGATAGTATGTGTTTTATTTCTGTACCATCACATCAAGTGACGTATGAGAAATAATTGCCATTAACATTTATAGTGTAAGCTTTGCCTCGAGTTAATAGCCAATGCCTGCCACACCCATCTAACTTTCCAGCTACAGATCAAAGTTATAGTCACTGATTCCAGGGAATTCCATCAACCTCAGACTGAATCCAACACATTCCAATTAAATCTTACCAACAGTAGTTGAATCTTAAACCCCTTGAAATACCCAGTTTAAATACATGAGCTGTATACCTCTCAACCTCTTAGCACAAAACATCTGGTCAAAGCCAAAAATAATGGGGGGACAAAGCCCCTAAAATAGGGGTACATTTTAAATATTGCTCTTATAAATTTAGAAAGTTATTAAAATAAAAGTTCTCATGTTACCATGCATTTTCTGAAGGATATCTGAAACTCAAATGCCTGTCATTATTTAGTGAATTCAATCCTCACTAATTTGCCACAAAAATCCAGAAAACTGCAAATTTTATGAGGAACAGACCAAATTTATGAGGCAAAAATCTGGACATTTTACAAAAATCTGGACAGCTGCTGTCCCTGCAAATGGTCTATAAGGATCAATGTGTACTACCCAATAAACAAACTAAAATAAAGCAAAATAAAAATAAAATGAAATAAATCTTATCAGCAGTAGCTGAAGCTTCTCCACTATTATTTTGCACACAAGTACACAAACAACACATACACATACACACATGCATTTGCATACAAAAGGAAGGATTAATAGTAGCTCTGTAGAACCAACACCATCGTCTCTGTTTTTATGGTAACTCCAGCACAGCAGTATCACAATTACTATTTAAAGTAAACCATCAGTTAGATATTTGCATGGCATCAATAGCTTAAGCAATAACTCTTTAAAAGGTGAAAGATAGTAGGTGAGATTACACCAGTTCAGTGCAGACACACATTAAAAAACACACCACTAACAGCCAAAAGTATTTAAATTGAATAGTGCAATTATTTACTTGAAATAAATAAAATTTAGCAATATATTTTTAACTGTATATATTCAAATAACTTTACAATTACATGAAGAAATACCAATAAATATTTATCACTGCAGCAGCTAAATGAATTACTTATTTCAAACTACCTCTGACTTACAAGTCTAACAGGCAGTTATATACTTTCACAGCAAGACTCCAGCTTGAGTTCTTTTTTATGAATGCAACTGCCTTGTGCACAGTCCAAAAGCAAGGCAGAAACTAAATGATTAGATCTTGTCTCTCTATCTTTCTCTCTCTGTCCATCTCTTTCTGTTTCTTTTCCTGAGTCTTTCTCTATATTTAGAAGTACATTGGGTAGTATTTCCTGTTTTTCTTCACTATGAATGTAAGGAAGTACTGATTCCACAGTCACATTCCTCTACATGGAAAGTCCATATAAAGTACAGCATTTGTTTGACTTGAAGTAATGTTCCAAGGAGCATTAAGCTTTAAACACTACAAAATGTGTATACATTTGAGAAGCTAGTTTCACTCTTTTTAAGAACTCTCCTGCATTTCATTGTTAATACAGTTCACATTTTATGCATTGCAAGATTTACAGGAAGCAAAAAAAAGCAAACAAAAAAAAAAACATACCTGGCGATTCAGAAATAATCGCTCTATTAAGAGTAGTGGGAAAATGTGATTCAGAGCCATATTATCTACAGTGAGCAATTGTGTGGAGTCTGCATGTCCTCCCCCCGGTTGGGTGGCGTTAGAAAGACATGCGGAAATGGTCATGCCTTCGTTAAAGGTTGGACGTCGAACTGGCACCTTGGCGTTCATGAAAATCCAATGCCAATCATTAGCGGACATGAGTTCCGCTGTGGCGACCCCTAACCGGGAAAAGCCGAAAGACAAACAAAACCATTATCTGCAGTGAGCAAAGACCTCATTATCAGTTAATTTGCATGTCTTGAAATTGCCTATAACTATCCCGAATACAAATTAACACTTTTCTATGGTAGTTATCAATGGCAGCCCATAAATTGAAACCACACACACACACACACACACACACACACACACACACACACACACACACACACACACACACATGCCAAACTTTTTGTTTCTGAGTTGATAGAATGTCCCTGATGTCTCTTCTTATTTTTTCCTGCCCTCATATATTACAGATCCTTACACATAGTCGATATTGTCAGATGTTAGAGTTTCATACTTCTTATCGATCTTAAAGTTCATTGTGATGCTGGACTTGCTGATGTATTAACTTTTTACAAAACTCCAAGTAATAGTTTAAAAATTTTCCATGGCGTTGTCTAGCGTTCCTCCCAACTTTGTTCTGAAGCGTCACCCATGTGGACACAACTCCATCACACTCAACCTATAATAACCTTTTTGAATCTGATCCATAGTTTTATTTATACACTTTTAAAGAAAATTAATACATTTACATCAGCTTAAAAAAAAACTGTCTCTATTTTTTGCTGGAAAACAGTTGGAAACTTCACTCAGCTTGTCACATTTCTCATTTGAAAACATTTACATTTGCTTTAGCAAATCAGCCCAATAGTTTTACTTATACATTTTGAAAGAAAATGAATACATTTGCATCACCTTAAAAAAATCTATATTTTTCACTGGAAAACAGTTGGAAACTTTTCTCAGATTGTCACATTTCTCATCTGAAAACAATTACATTTGCTTTAGCATAGCAGAGGGTAGAAACTATATTTGGCATGTGAAACAATGTATAGTAAAACCTATGATAGTATGAAAAGAGTTTGCATGTGACAGGAGGAGATGTAAAGTGGGAGACAAGCCAACTAATGGTATACATAAAGTTATGTGACAGTTTAAGTCTGATGTACATGCAAAGATTTTTAATTATTTTTATCTCAGAAATGTTACCTGAAGTTAAAAGGTAGGTAAATGGTGTTTTACTGTCCACAAACTATTAGTAGGTCATGCGACTTATATAGTACTGGGACACAGCTGAACCCAGTATCACAAAGATTCAGAACCACTGCTGGTAGCTTCAGTAGTCAGAAGGTCAGATGCTGATGTGGATTTCTGACTGGTTTTTGTCCTGCTGGCAAAGCAGACAGTATTCTGCTCAATAGTTTTTTTTGTAGTTTGATAACTGTTTGAATAAAATGTCAGGTTTTTCTAATGAGAAAGTAAATGTAATAGTTGACTTCTTAGGGGTAGTTTTAGACTACAACTATATATATTTTGAAGGAGAATACTTAAAAACAAAACAAAGGTATTGCTATGGGAGCCTCATGTGCTCCCATATTTACAAACCTGGTTCTCCTTGACTGGGAGGTAAATAAAGTCTTCAGATGTGAGTATTTTCAAAATGTGAAATTATACATAAGATTTTTGGATGACATTTTTATTCTGTGGAATAGTTCCATAGATAGAGAGGAGGGATTTGTTAAGTATCTGAATTCCACTACCAGTTTCTTAAAATTCACTCATACAAGTAACCCCTTGTCCATTAGTTACCTTGACACTCAGATTTTCAAAACTCCAAGTGGTTTTACATCTAAAATATACAGAAAATCTACATTCAGCAGCTCTTACCTTGAATACACAAGTAGTCACCCCCCCACACCAAAAAGCCAGTATTGTGAAAGGACAGATGGTAAAGATTGCTAGAATGACATCTTCGACTGGTGACCTTGAGAATGAATTACAGAAAGTTGCGGAAATGTTCTGTGAAAGAGGATACCCACAGGGCATGGTTCAGGAAAATGTGGACTATGTTAGAAGGGAATGGGGTAACAGATTCAAACCCCTGTTAGGAAATTTTAACATGGTTAGAGAGTCACCTCAGGGACAAAAAAACTTTGAAAAGGCTATGATTTTACCATACTAGGGGGAGGTAGAGAAAGTGAAGGATATATTGGAAAAAAACTGGGCCATTCTCAGGGGAAACCCAGATTTGAGAAGGGTTATAGGAGAGAAACCATCCTATGTATACAAAACTAGAGTAAACATAAAAGAAAGTTTTGAATATGTGAAGAACACACAAATTAACAAATATGATGGTACTATAAAGTGTGGATCCTGTTCACAATGTAAGTGTCATAGTCGATTGTAAAATGGTTATTTTAGAAAATACCCTTAAAACAAAAGTAGAATTTGTTAAGGGTAACTGTCACACATCAGGTGCCATATACCTTGCACTGTATAAGGGATGTCCAGCATATCAGCATATTATATTGGCAAAACCGAAAAGCAATTACGTAATAGGATATATGAACACGTGTACCAGATATCCACCAAGAATAATAACAATGCACTGTATAGGCATTTGTTTAGTTTGTAGGAATTTTCAGGGGTTCCAGTTTGGAATCTTAGAGAAAGTATTAGTTAACCCTAGAGGGGGGACTACAGAAATTTAATGGAAGAAAAAGAAGCCAAATGGCAGATCAAGCTGCAGGCAGGGGAGGGCATAGGTTTAAATGAAGTTATTTCTGTAAAACCTCTGTTAATTAAGAGAGATAGGGACAAAAAACTATGTTAAAAATTTCCATGAAGTTAGGAAAGCTTATTTTTAGTGCAGTAAATATGGTTTCAGATGTTTATAAATGTGTTTTAAGCTGTATTTAAAAAAAAAAATGTGGTTGTGCCTTTAAATGCGTTTGTGTGGCTGTGATAAATGTTGGACTTAATAGAACGCATGTATTCTGATGAAGTCCCCGTTCTGAGGGGATGAAAGCCCTCAATGAATACTTTTTAAACATTTTTATACCTCAATAAAATGTTTGGTACCTTTGGAATGTTGTGGAGAGTTTTGGCTGCAACACACTGATGTTATTATTTTATTTTTGTTTTGGTTGTCACTGGGGTCGTTGTTTAAACTTTTTTGTAGAGTCAGTAGAAATGGAAAATGACACCTGCTGTTCATATGGAAAATGACACCTGCTGTTCATATTAAAAATGACACATACTGATCATATGGAAAATGATACATGCTGTTCGTGTGGAATGCTGTTCATATGGAAAATGACACATGCTGTTTACATGGAAAATGACATGCTGTTCCTTCATATGCTGTTTAGATGGAAAATGACACATGCTGTTCATATTAAAAATTACACATACTGGTCATATGGAAAATGACACATGCTGTTCATATACTGTTTACATGGAAAATGACACATGTTGTTCATATTATAAATGACACATACTGATCATATGGAAAATGACACACGCTGTTCGTCTGGAGAATGACACATGCTGTTCGTCTGGAAAGTGACACATGCTGTTCATATGGAAAATGACACATGCTGTTCATGTGGAAAATGTCACATGCTGTTCACATGGCTCATCAGCATGGTTCTTGCCCAAACCTGCAATGCCAGGATTCACTGTATCCTGAACAGGCAATGTCTGTAGCCATTGCTAGTGCAGAGCTCACCTTGTTAAAATGCCTCCTATAAGAAAGTCAAAAATTTGTTCCTTGATCTCATCATGAAGCTGGGCCTGAATTTAACAACCACAATTGCTGGAATCCACATTGGACCTTCCCCAGTAATATCATAGAGTTACAGTAACTCTTCCTCATTGCGTGATCTATTTCTGGCATGTTTGTTATTGAATCTTTGCAAGTACTCAAGTGTTTCTTTCAAACATTCCCACAAATACTCACTTTTATTAACTCTAGCCTGGTTGTCTGCTCAAGAATACACACACACGCACACACACACACACACACACACACACACACACACACACACACACACACACACACACACACACACACACACACATACACACACACACACACACACACACACACACACACACACACACACACACACACACACACACACACACACACACACACACACACAGTATGTTGCTCTTTGCCCCATGCAGCCTGCAGATGATCAATATAACCTCCTCACCAACAGACCTAATTATTCCCTCATCCCTGAGGGTTAAGAGTTGGCTGCTTGAGAGGAGCCATTAATAAGGCAGCCATCAGAGTGGTTTGAGTTTTATTTATTTATTTATTTATTTTTTTACTTATGGCCTACCTCCCCATATGCACTAGGTTAAGCAGAGGAAAGGGGACATGCAAAGGGCTGACCGCACAGATCATCTCTCACTTCAACAAGGGATACTTCCTGCAAACATATCCACCCTCATTTTGAAGTATGGGAAGTAATTTTCCCCACTGCGAAATTGCACTTTCCTGTGTGCTGCCATAGTACCTACAGCCATCTTCTCTCCTTTAGGAGAAGTGAGCGGGTCAGGCCCGTACACTATCTCTCCTTATCTGGTTCTTTCTGTACCCTGGCTGCTAGCCAAACCCCAGTCACCTAGGTCACATTCACAGCTTCATCCGTTAGCACCATGGAACCATATGTTTACTCAGAAACACTGTTGCAGGTGTCTCTTCTGTATTTTAATTCAGAGCTGCCCTGTAGTTTCTAACACTGTATTTGTGCAGGACAAAACTACTAAATCTCAGAGATGGAGTAAGACATTTTTCCATTTTTCATGCATAATCACTTTTTTTTCTGAAGGATAATGATCTCAAGAAAGAATATATCAGAATGTGTGTATATGTGGGGGGCATGTCCTACCCAAGCAAACATGCTTGTGTTAGTATGAGTGTGTGTGTGTGTGTGTGTGTGTGTGTGTGTGTGTGTGTGTGTGTGTGTGTGTGTGTGTTCTGCTCTGAATCGATTTTTACTCAAGTACATGTGTTTTACTCATTTTTTGTAGTCAGTTAGGATGCTTTGTCACAAAAAGTCAAAAGAAATGTGTTTACAGCTTTTTAGTTTCCACTTCTAGTTATTCTGTGTTGTACACAAAATGTGACATTCTGTCTTTAGCTACCAACATAGTATTTGATGATTTTTTCATCACTGCCTTGAAGATTTGTATTACTCTTTATACTGAGCCATTTGCTACTGGGTGGCAGATCTGCATGAAGAAAGCTGATAGATCAAATAATTTGCTACAGATACATGTGCTTGAATGTACAAAGCTAATGCCTTTATGTGACAGTACTGTACCAATGATTGTTGGAGTGATTTATGTTTTATGATTTACTGCTGCTTGTGTCCTTGGCCTTTACCATTACTTCTGCATTGTTTATTCTTTGCAGAAGTAGACCTGAATTTTCCCCTTGTTAAGCAAGGAAATCATTGTCTTCTCTAGCCATATAGACCCATCACAGTTCTCCCTTGTATGGCAAATATTCTAGTGAAATTATCAACCGGACATCTCTAGGACCAAATAAACAAATATGGTATTTTCTACAATACCCATAGTTTTAGGGAATGCTTTCTAGGACCAAATAAACAAATACAGTACTTTCTGCAGTACTCATGGTTTTGGCATTGGTTTACTGTTTATTGATTTTATTATCTGCAGCGTGGACAAAGGACATATAATGGCAGCCATATCTTTAGACTGAGATGGAGCACAGGTGTTTTAGTCAAAAGTTAGACCTCCATACACTTCATGTGATAGAATTATAGCCATTTCCATGTGAGAAACTGCATTACTTGTCAGGATGCTTCTTCTTGGTGTAGATTATGGATATGAAATCCAGTCCTTTCCGAGTAAGTGCAGGAATCCCAAGGAGCTCAGTAGCATCTGTTTCAATTTTAATTTACTAGTCAGATCATCGCTAACCTATCAGTTGTCCCAGTCCCCTTCAATAAACACATCATATTGAATGACATTTGACGACCCAAACATTCCTCCTTCCATTTAACCCTTTCCATTCCCAAACCCTGTAACTCTCAGTAGTATATTTATCTAACTCCTTTTGCCTGTGCCGAAGATGTCCCGGGACAACTTAGTTTGTTGCCAAACTTCATTTGTCTCGGTCCTCTTCAATAAACACATCACACTGAATGACATTTGACGACCTTTTATTAAACTTCCATAACATAGCTTTGATAACCAACATTTATTAACCACAACTGAACACAGTATATTTGCTTTAATCACAGCATAAACATTCATGTAATGTTAATCAGGATAGCGTGACCAACTCATCCTGCCCCCATAAGCAGCGTCCAATGCCCCTACTCACTTACTTTACTTCTGAAGCAGTATCCAAGACTCACTTCATATCTCATTTATTGAATCACCCATCCATCCATTCCTTATGAAGCAGCGTCCAAGACTCACTTCATACACCATTAATTGAATTACCTTCCACCAAATAAGTAGCATCCTAAACTCCGCTTATTTAACACGCAGCCTCCAGCTGCAATAGAACATCCAAACACCAGAGGGGGAACAGAAGAGGGCAAGCCTGCCCCTCTTCTCCTCTACACCAGCCTGACCAGGCTGTTCCCCCTCCCTCCTCCCAAAATTTCCTAACCAACTGCCCCCCATAAAAAAGGGGCTAAGTCAAACATCATTCAGTGTACTCATCATCTGTAAAGCAAGTATGATCCTTATCATCAACCCGAAAGCCCTAACATACCAGTACAGAAACATGTCTTGATGAACATAAATAAAATAGGATTATCCATGACCCCCTTATACCACACCTGAACACCCACTCCAACAGAATACATTTCCTTTTACTCAGCTTCCTTCAAGTGATGGACCCTCGCTCCCTTTATTAACTGCGTTCTGCAGGCACATTGCACCACTCTGGTGAGCAGGACCTGTTCTGCAGCTGGTGTAGCCAAAAAGCAAAAACAACCCACTGTCAGCTCCATTACCATCCAAAGCTACTTCCTTCAGGCCCCAACTACTGTCACCTGCAAAAGAAAGAGAAAAGAGAAACAATGTAAATTATCTACATACACCAATCAAACATTCTTAATGACATTAAACATGGTCAAAGCACACCCTGCCCCTAAACTGCCCCTACTAAATTGTCTTAGCTCAACCACCTCAATCTAACATTACCCTCATCAGTCTGTTCACAATAATTGTGGCTACATCCTCCTAACCAAATAAACTGCCTTACCATGCTCCCACTTCTGTCAACTAACTAAACTTTCATCCCCAGCCTCCCATTGACCACAACTGAAGCTAGGCCCACAACTCAACACTCCCCATGTCCTCAAAACACCCCCATACCCATAATGTGCCAACAAACCTTATCCACCCATAAAAGTCATACCCATACCCATACTGCACACCTACAACCCCAAGTCAGAAATTGAATGTTCCATGTGCAACTCACTCTAAAACCTTATCCGATATACAAACATGACACTTGTTTGAAAGGTTTATCTCCCCAAAATACCACAATGGAACAACTCCCACCTCATATCAAACACCTCCTTAGCCATCTACAAAGAACTGAATGGTACTATAAAATCACTCTCCACATACAGTCACCCAGAGGTTGCACCCAAGCCCTTCTTGCAAGCAATTAGCACAGCACCTGAAAATAACTGAGTTTGGCCAGCTCACCAAGATGCTGGAAAGATTAACCTAGTTGCTGTCTAAGATCCTACAACTGATGTGCTCCACCCCCTCTGTGAAAAAAACACGTACTCCCTAAACATCCTCGGCCCAGCATTACCGTGTCCCCACCTAGCTATGCCCCAAATTACCCCCACACCTCCCCCAACTAAGATGTACCGTAATGACCCACAGAGGCAGATTATCTGCAAACCCATTGTGCCCCATTCCACGAACCCAATATCTCTGCAAGCAGTATTCCTTACCTTTCAATTCCCTTTTTGTCACGACACTGACCATGGTGCCTTCTGTGCCCCCGCATCCGTGACCTCTGTGCACCACCTGAACAACCGTGACATCCCTTGAAACAGTCTCAGTCACCTTTGAACTCCTTTCCTTCAGGTCACCAATCAAAGCCTGCTCCATTTCCATACCTCGCAATTCTGTAAAAGAAAACAAATTAAACACCATGTCTCTCAAGGTTGACAAAGATGAATGTTAAAACTTATGCCCCATGTGTACGTACCAGACTTGTTGACAAAATGTCACAGCCCATGAAAATCCAGTCAAATTGGCACTTCACCCCAAATAAACATCCCAACTACCACACGTGACTGACAAAACCACCGGAGCCGTCTGCTCCCCTCCCAGAAGCCCCCAGGAACGAACACCGCTGCCAACTTCCCATACATGCGGCAGCTCTGTGTCTAGCATTGTCATACACGAGTCACCATTCATGAGATAGAGATTCCATAGCATTCACTACTACTGCTACTATTGAATGACAACTGATTGAGCACTTGCCATAAAAAAAAAAAAAAAAAAAAAATTAAAAAAAATTTAAACACATTTTTCATGAAATGGCCATCTAAATGTACATCCTTACCTGGTGACCAGAAAGCTAATCAAACATCGGACACGAAGTGGGAAGCATTTTTTATTTTTTTTTTATATATAGGAAAAGTGTGGGAGCATCCACCTGTGCTGCGACCACCATCCTTTGCCCACACCAGCACTGAGAGAACGGCCAACTTCCTTAAAGCATCCACGAAGCAAATCCAGACACTCCGAACGCCCCCTCCAGCAAAACGGCTTCAAAAGCCCACCAAGAGCTGAACTGTGACGTTACAGCCCACATCCCAAAATCCTCCGGTAACAGAAGGACAACAATCCGAACAGCAGAGCAACGTGCAGACCAAAATCCCCGCACCCAGCCTGCCACCTCTACCAAACCCAAACAGCACCGGACTGTCTTTTACTTTTTCTTCCTTCTCCATTGGCAGATGAGAGACTGCCACATGCACCAAAACTCGGATGCTCAGCAAATGAACCCGTCAACAACTGGCACCAGCCAGGAAGCTAGCTGTTAATAAACAGGATATATTTTGAAGAAAGCAGAAACAGATAACGTCCCCAGCACTCCCGTCCTTCTGCACCAACCAACCCACCAGTGGCCAACACCTCCAAGGCCAAGCTGCAGACACTGATCTTGTTAAAATAATGGATGTTTCCATTTACCTGCTTTTCTGCAACAACTTATATATATATATATATATATATATATATATATATATATATATATATATATATATATATATATACATATCTATATATATATATATATATATATATATATATATATATATTGCTGGCCAGCATTTAACAGCTGCTGTGATCCCTTGCTGCCACTGCGCATGCGGGTAACCTCACTACCACAAACTGCAGCAAAGAAAACACCAGCTCAACAACTCCCACAAAAAGGAGGCCCTAACCGCAAAACACTAACCACCACCGGATACCAGCCTAGCAGACAAGATGACACCTTAAGGCCTGAACCTAGCAGACATAATGACACTTTATCCCTTTAGTATGTCCTGCTTTCAGGCCTTAAATACCTATCCTACTCCTACCCTCCAGCCATCCGACAAAACTTCTGTGGAGCATTGTTTTTTTTTTTTAATATAAAACCTCCCCACCGCCCTGAAATCCCAACAAATAAACTAGATATGGGCCAAGCACTCTCGCATCCCCTTGCTCCAGCCATTAGGCAACCAACCCCCCAACCACCAAACTGAACAGATGGGTACTGTAGGGAACTTTTTCTTCTTTTTTTTTTTTGTAGCACTACCTGTGTCCGACCGCAATACCAGACCCAACAACCCTGCACCCAACATCGCCAACTGCCAGGCCCCACCGCACACTCCCTGGAAAGACCTCCACAACTGCAGACCGACAAACATCCCTCACCAGCACCAATGCACATGCACAGCAGCCAACCGTCATGCCCTCCCCAAGCTCGCGAAAAAGGCCAATACATCCTGCAAGCAACCCACGCAAAGCAGCACGACCAACCAGGATTGCACCACAGTGGGAAAGGGGAAGACACCAGTCCCAACTGTACTGTGACACAGTCAGCACCTTCAGCTCTGGCCTTCGCTGTATGTTCACAGCACCTTTCAACACAATGGAAGCCCAAAACAAGAAAGCATCACCAGTGGGTATCTGTCACATTAAACACGACAATTTTTTTTTTTTAAAGAAAAAAGCTAACACTACAAGTGTGTCTCAGCTATGATACACATTGTGAAGCAAGCAATTCCTTTGAACAACATTCCACTCAGAGGAATAACGGAAAATAAGAAAAACACCAACTTCAGGGCACTACTTCGTTTGCACTACCAATTACACCAAATGTAAAGCAAGCCAGAGAAAGCTGGAGCAAAACGCAAAGCATTTAAGATATTCTAAAAACCAGCAATACACCAGTCACCTAAAAACTCCTTTAACCACGCCTTACAGCTAAGGCAATGCCAGAGAAGCTAGGCACTAATATGTCAGCCCTGTGAACAAACCTCTTCCAAACAGCCAAATCAGAAGCAACTGCAACCCTACACACTAAGAAATGAAACATTCAACCAGTTATACACTAGGTACTTAACCTCCCCCTGCCCACCACCAAACCAAGGCCTACCTGACCACACAACAAACAGGTCGTCAGGGCATGAACCTACAGTAGCAAGTTCACACCAAAATGTGATTACTTACCCAGCTACACTTCTCTACACTCCTTAAGCCCTTCCCTACCATTACTTCATTTCCTCCCAAACATTCCTCCTTCCATTTAACCCTTTTCATTCAAAAACCCTGTAACTCCCAATAGTATATTTATCTAACTCCTTTTGCCTGCCCTGAAGATGTCCTGGGATAACTTAGTTTGTTGCCAAAGTTCATTTATCAAGGTAATTTTGTATATGGAGGAACGTTTGCCGTCTGAGGCTGGTTCTTCAACAAAGACATGCAGGCAGCAAATGCAGAACAATTTTGAAGACCTTATCACCTAGTTTCAGTTTTCCAGGCTGTTGGCTATAAAATAAATAAACAAATAAATTAATACATAAATAAATAAATAAATAAAAATATGTTTTTAGAGACACCTGGCAAAATAGGAAGATAGATTAGCATTGTGTACTCAGTAACATTACTTATGCATTTGAAAACGTTGAAAGCTTTTTCTCTGAGTTTTGTTTGATTTGGATTACACTACAACATTATCTTTATTCATTTATATGTTTGATTGCTTGTTTGTTGGCTTGTTTGTTTTTACTGGGTTAGTGGGCTAATGAGAGACTTTAAGCCTCTGTCTAGGCCAAATAGCAAATTACAATAGACATCACAAGCATACTAAGCATAACAACAAGAAAAAAATGTTTACAATGTAGTGTAACCTTAATATGCTTACTGATAAAATTAACAAGCTGCTTAACTTATGTTTTAAAATGTCAACATTTCTTATTCCTGGAATCAGAATGACAATTTTCAAGAGTGCCTTTATAAGATTATAGGAAATGCCAGTCAAATGAGTCAATGAATCATATACACTTTGTTAGTACCCTGCATCGTGTTGTAACCCCCACCCATTCTCAAGAAGAGCAAAGCAAGTCAGACCCGGACTAAATATAAGGGTTCCCACTTTGTCATCCCATCTTGTCATCCATGTTTAATTTGAAGGTTGCTACTATGTCACCGTAATTTTTGTAGAAGTCTTTTACAGAATTTGGATAGATGTAGGGCAATCAGTTTGTTTCCCTGGCTTGTTAAATTCATGCACTGATCAAGATTTATGTCCCTAATTTTGGTATCAGTGGATCTATTTGACTTGGAAAAATACAGGAGATCAAGGCGGACAGGGTCCCTAATGGCGCTTGACATAAGGCATAGGTCACCCTACAAGAGCCTGTAAAAGGGATAGTGCTTCAAGCCTTTCCTGGACCCTCAAGAATGTTAGGTCAACAATCTTTTTTGTTAGGACCCCTGGGGCTTTTCCAGTTGCTTCCATGTACACCCTAAAAGGGCATTGGACTCAGTAATTGGTCTAATTAGAGCTACATACAATGGGATGATAACTTCATTTGACTGGAATAATATGCCTTTAGGTGTTAGTTGTGATAAAATACTTTTTTGACTGATGTTGTGTAATGGTGTTCAAAGGAGAGGGGATGATTCACCCAGGTTCCATGATCTCTGACCACATTATTTGTTTGGAGTGGAATATTGGCTATACTGTACACTGAAGGAGATAAGTAATTGCCAGAAGTGACAATGTTATACTGTTTTGCATTTAATTTTAGCTTTTTTCCACACACTACTTGTTTGATGGTTAGCTTCTGCTGTAATGAATGGTTATCAGAAGAAGATTTGACAATAACACCAAGTTTTCAGTCATCTGTAAATTTACTTAACCAAATGTCCTGGTTCATTTTATTTCATTTTTTTTTTAGTTTAATAACAGGGTAAGCAGACTGGTCAATAGATCCTTTTCTGACAAGATCTGGGTACCATGGAGTAAGACACAAAGAAAAATTATACATAGACTAAAGAATGCACAGAGCTGTACATGGTACAACAAAAAATAGAGACTGTACATTTGTATGTTATTTATAATTGTATATGCAATCAATTTTGCTCTTTACAGTATTACAATTAAGATACGCATTCAACCAGTGGTCATTTGTTCAAAGTATATCTTTACTTAAATACGTGACTACAGTGTGAGCTGCAAGGACTAGCCATTTTCACAGAAGCAAGACCATTTGGTGGCCTAAAACAGTTGTTCTTTTAGCTTGTTTCTAAATAACTGAAGTGTCTCTTGTTGCCTTACTTCTGCAGGTGACTGATTTCAAATAGTTGGGCCTAGCCAAGACAAAGATCTTTAATTGTGGAGGTTTTAGAAAGAGTTCCCAGCCTGAAGATCAGAGACATAGATGCTGAAAAGTAGGGGTCCCTGTACTGAACTGTGAGGTACACCAATAGTTACATTCATACTTTTGGAGAGTGTACCCACCATCTTAACTGTGTAGTTTCTATCTTTCAGACCGTTGACCATCCACCTCACCATGTATGGATCTAGTTTTAAGGCACTTGTTAGTGATGTTAACATGGGGTATAGTGTCGGATGCTGTGATCAATTCTAAAGGAGATGTGTGGAAAAAAATGACTCCTGTTAGTAGTCTTGTGTGACCCTCTTCAAGAAGTTAATTAAAATGAATAGGCAGGACCTCATGTGCAAAAATGGGAAGAAGAGGTTGTGGATGGATGGATGGATGGATGGATGGATATTATTTAGTTTTATTTTCTGTTCTTGCCATTGACGTGCTGTCTAAACTGTACTGCACCTATAGTTACATTCTAGTTTAACTAGTGTTGTGTTTTATGTCATACTTACTGCAATGTTCTGTGTTTTATCTGAGATTCAAAGTTACAGCTGAATACAGGTAGTAGTTAAAGTCAAAGCTGTTAAAGTTTTTTGTGCTTTTAAGTGAGTTTACTCATTGTTGCGACGTTTTTACTCTGTTTTTATACCCATTTTCTAAGTTACTGCACCAGCCAGTTTTGGCCAGGTATCTGAGTCATCTTGTGCTAGCAGTGGTTCTTCTGGTGGCAGCAGGGGAATCACTGCAGTTCTGGTAAGCTAAGTACTATTGTTTGGAGCTTTGTTTTTAATTAATTCTCTCAGTTTCTCTGTGTTATATTACATGGAGTTGAGTGCATTGCTGTCATTATTCTAAGACTGTTGGAAGCTGCAAGCCTGCATACAAACTGAAGATTAAGTTAAAGTGACATCTTAATTCCATTATGCATCAGAAAAGCAGGAAAGTACATTTATCCTACTGCACTTGTAGTCACCATTCTAGTTTATTTAGTGTTTTATCTTATATTAAAAGTTACAGCTGAATACAGCTAATACCTGAAGTCACTTTTCAGTTGCTTTTTTGAAGTGTTTTGTGTTTTAAGTGAGTTTACCTATTGTTGCTGACTTTTTTATCTGTTTTTATTTTTATTTTTTAATGTTACAGCAAAAAGCTAATTTTGACCAAGTAGGTGATTCATCTAGAGCCACTACCAGTTATTCTAGTAACAGTAGGATAATTGCTACAGTTCTGGGAAGCTAAGCACTGCTTAATAAAACTTTAACTGTTTTTATTGGTTTTACATATTGCACGGAAGTGCAGTAGGGTAGGAATGTGTACTTCATAGACACAGGCACTTTCAGTTTCAGTTTTGCCTCATATATAGCCTAAATCACCCAAACCCTGTAAGTAAGAGGGGCTACCAATGCATACAGGATTAGCAAACTGCACATAGCTGCCCAACATGCTGGGCCACACACCTTGTTTTCCATACATAGCTTCAAGCAAACCATAGTTGTACTATGTTGCCCGAATCAGCCCATAGCTACTCTACTTAACTCAGACTCTGCAGATATTAATGATCCTGAAATGTCTTTATCACTGTCACATATTTACCCATATACCTTCATTTACTCAAATAGACTTACATCAACTAACTTAATCTGCCTTATAACTGATAACTATATTGGTAAACTATAGAACTCTGAATAATGTTAAGTTCTAAAACCCTCTGTAAATCAACTAAGTCTACTACTCTCTGGACAATAAGGAAGAGCAGCCTACTTGTTTCCCCTATGTTGGCAGCCTGTAAGCATTAGGTATACTTAAGCAGTGCATGAATTCATTTATGCTTGAAGATAATTTACTCTTACTAATTGACTGCTTGTGAGAGATGCAAATATTTAAAAGAATATGGAGGACACAAACAACTAAATAGAAACTGTGAGCTGCACTCTAAACAGTCTTAACACAAAATGAAATATTGTATGCTGATGCTGTAAAAACATCCTTACCAGAGCCTCTTGGACCTGAACAAATTAGGTCTCAGCAAAAAGCAAGCTTCACCACATCAAAAGACAAAGTTACAAAGTCACCATAGGCAAACAATCTCAAATTCAGTGCACCTGGCCATTCCACAAACAAAAATGTTTTAGTGATTTGTAACTCCAGAGAGAGACACAATAATTCCCCATTCATTAGACTGGACAAAAACAGAGTGACAGTGATTTGTCTTATTAGATACCAGGATCTTTGTAATCTCAAGGGACTTTAGCACCCTGCTCCAGAAAATATAACATGGTAGTTTTACATGTGGTGTGAAACACTTGAGCTCCAAAACCCTGAGGAATAAGCAGAGAGACATGTCAGAGCTTTCTGTGCATGGTACACATGCAGACAAATCACTGATACTGAGCAGAATCCTTCCTTTTCTAAAAATGATGTCTAGATACAAAGAAAATATGATCGGCTTCGACATTTGGCTGAAAAATTAGTGACATTCTAGGAGTATTATTTGTTAGCATGGAATGAAATGTTTAACAATCCTACTTCTTTTTCAAAGTATGATCCTTACCTCTCATTCATTTTATTCCCCCATAGTACTTTTTTTAGGCAGAGTTCAGCTAATAAATATCCCAGCATAACCAGTGTATCAAAACCTAAACAGTATCACATTAAGGTTTATGCTCAATGCCAGAAGTCTCAACAATAACCTGTCTGACCTTGAGGTACTCCTGCATTGGGAGCCATGCATGTATGACTAATCACTGAAACCTGGCTGAAATGTCTAGAAAGAACTCCCTCTATACCTGGATTTTGTACCTTTCATGCCTTCGGCCCCACTGGTAACTGTGGTGGTATATTTGTATTTGCTAGAGACTTAACCACCTCTAGATGGATTCCCTGAAATTCACAAACAGATCTTATTGAATTCTGAATCACACCAAACAAGGCAATCAGTTTATTGCCTGTTACAGGATGTCGTCCATGTTCCCTGAAATTCATGAAAGATTCCTAAAATTACTAGATGAGCTCCCAATAAATAAGAACACCATAATTATAGGAGACTTTACCTCTCAAAACTGCAATAGTAGGACTAAGGAAAGCAATTTAAATAAGATAGGGGCAATGGTGATACCTTGCAATCATGAAACAGATGGAATATATGAGATGATTAGTGATGTATGGAATTTAATTTTTCCGGAGAATAAAGAGAAGATAGGGGATAAATCAAATATTCATTACACTATAGGAAAATATAAAAATGTCTGGAAAAAAAGATAAAATAGACAAAAATATTTGAGATTAAAATGAGTAAATGTGGGAACTGTAAGTACTGCAAGTATGTCAACGATGAACTTTATATTTATGTGGGCAATCAAGGACCATTTGATGCCAGGATTAAGTAACTGTAACACCATTAGTGTTGCTTACTTAGCTACTTGTTTATCTTGTTCAGCATTTTATGTGGGGAAAACTAATAGGAAATTAATTGACAAGATCGATGAACATTTGAATGATATAAAAAAACAAAAGCTTTGCAGAAACACTCTAAAGTTTTAAGGAGTTTAAGAGAGTTATATTTTTTGTTATTAATAAGATAGGAGCAGATGAAAGGGGGGGGGGGCTTTGGTAATGTATTGAAAATAAGATAGGTTATGTGGCAATTGAATTTAAATGCTTGTACAGAACCTGGCTTAAATGAAAGTATTTCTGTCAATAACATTTTAAAAGATAGGGCTAGCAAAATGTAATTTATTATTTGAATAGTTTATTATTATGAAATAACTTTTTAAGTAAATAATTATGTAATTCATAAATTATGCATTACCTGTTGGATTCAAGGTGTTTTTAAGGTGGTTCTAGAACTTTTTAAATTGATATCTTAAATTGATATCATGATTTGATTGATTAGTCAGAAGGCATCTGATGTGACTAGTAGGAAGTTTTAAAGGTTGATGTAATTTCCTGTAAGTTAACTCTGATGAAGTAATTCATAAACACGGGATGAAAGCGCTAAGTTTGTGTTCAGTAAAGATCCATGATATAAGTCGGTGTTGCGTTTAATGCCTTCTCTAACTACACTATCCTCCAAATCATTAAGATCATCAAGTTGGGTATCCCTGTTTGAAATCTAAATTGCAAATCAAAGACTACAGCCATACACTGAGAGATATAAGTCAGGATAGCTTTTTGTTGTTTAGAATGAGATTTAAGACAGTTATGGGCAAAGGGATATTTGCAAAGCTTGCATGTGCCATGTGGGACCAACTACCAACTGATGCCAGTCAAGAAGATGCTTTATATGTGTTCAAAAGCAAGCTAGACAAGTCCCTTTTTAAAGAATGTGCCTATCCTTACTATATAGAAAAGGACTAAACATATAAAGGAAATGTCTTCAAGAACATTGCCACACTATCAATAATGTGTACAATATTCATGTTGCAATCACTTTTACCTTCCTCAATTTTCATTGTATTGTTACTGTTGCTTCAACTTTAATAGCTGTATTGTAAATTTTGTGCTATTTTTAACAGATGTGATGCTTCTGAATATTTTTGTACTGACTGTACAGCATCGAGCATTTATCGCAACAGATAAAGCCCCACAATTGAATGGAGATGTCACTGACAAAATCTGCTTATTCGTGCATTTAAAATATTACTTGTAAATCTGCAGTTGTATTTTTATATTTGCACTGTACATATTTACATAATCAAATATTTGTTGTAAATCTGCATGTATTTTTCTATCTACATTATAATAGTTTGCTTTTCTAAATGGTGTGATATCTGTGAATATCTGATGTACTAAAATTGTTGCCCTTATGGACCAGGGTTATGGCTAAAAAGAGTATGATGACCGACCCTCCTACCCAATTATCAAATGGCAATAAGTAAATATGTATGTAAATTAATAAATGCAGAATATTCTCAGATATTTGTGGATCTAATAAATAAAAACTGTATGGATCAGATTGTTACCAGCTTAACTAGAGGACAATATATTTTTGACTTAGTGCTTACTAATTTAGCTTCATTGTGCACTTATCCCCTGGTAATGTTTTCCACATTTAAACCAAGTCTTAAGCTAGTAACCTTCCCCCCCAAACTATCTAAACCCTCCCACTGAAACTAATATTTGCATATCAAAGTTCAGATATTTCATGTGCATAAATCTCATCAGATTCCATGATGAAGTTTCAAAATTCAGTTATAACAACATCACCACCGGCATTGTCTCAGCAGATAGGTCCTCAAACGAGTTATATACTCACTTAGATAAATATACAGAATTCGCACTCCCATTCAGCTCCAAATCTTATGGAAAATTTAAAATCAAATCTCCATAATGGCCTAGTGACATAAATAAAATCTATAATAAAAAGAAAAAACATGTTAATGTATATAGCAGATCAAAAGACTCGCAGATCAAAGAGAATATCAAACATCTGACAAAAATTTAAAAATGACTATTAACTTTACTAAAGCAGCCCTTGAACTTAGGTTAGCCAAGGACAACTAAAAATCCTTCTGTTATGTTAGGAAACTAAGAAATAACATTCCGAATTACATTGAACTCGTACAAAATGGCACCATCTCTGATCCAGTGGATATTGCCAGTATACTTGCAGCTATATAAAGTCTGAATTTTACTTCTGAGACAACTATCCAAAGCCCTTCTATCCCTGAATCTCTAAACACCTCTGTAGTCACTAAAGAGTATGTACTGAGAGTCTTCTTCAGGACCAAAAACACTTCATCCATGGCACCAGATAATATACTAAGCTGTCCGATAAACAGTATTAAACATGTTGTGGTAGAACCATTCCACAAACTATTTAACCTGAGACTAACAACAGGCTGTGTTTTGGAAGCATGGCACATCACACTGATAATGGAGTCTATGTTAAATCATCGAACGCTTAAAAAAGCGAACGATGATTTATAGAACCCAGGTAAGTAAAAGCTTACAATCTGGAACGCTTAGAACAGCAATTTTATTTCCAAGGGAAAAAAAAATCGCTGTTCCACAAAAAAAAAAAAAAAAAAAAAAAAAAAAAAAAGTAAAACGTTACATAAAGTGGGGGCTTCACCCCCCACACCCCCCTACTTAAATATACCAACTACGAGATCGCACTACAGTCACAAAGATGGCAAAGTAACAGAAGCGGCCAAGTGATTTCTTTCCCAGGGAAAGAATTCACTTATATGCCATTTCTCTATTTTGCCTTTTCGTGCTTTCAAGTTTGAGCAAGACGCATTCGAAAGAATGCTGTCTTCGATCATTTAATAGGAATCCTGATAATGCCACTTTGTAAGGGAACCCCACTATAGACGCTGGGGATTATTGGCTGATTAGCATGATGAGTCTCATTTGCAAGGCTATGGAACATATAACCAACCTGATAAACATTAACATTAAAAATGTCATCACATTAGGCTGAGTGCAATTTGGCTTTGCAAAAGGTAGATACTGTTTAATGAATCTGGCAAACTTCTAAATGGTAACATAAGCTGTTGCCAGCATTCACCACACCTTACCTTTGTTATGGCAAATGATTTCACACCATCCCCAATACTAACATAATTAGTAAACTAAATGCATTACAAATAGATCCCGATGTGTTAATATGGATAGCTAGTTGGCAGAAAGCAGTAACAACATGGGGTAGGTGGCAGGGCAGCATCAGAGTATAGAAAGAAAACCAGTGGTGTTCTGTAGAACTTGGAATTGGAACCACTTTTATACTGTACTTACTTTTCCAACTTCCGGGCCAAGAACCAAAACCTCTGACTCACCCGATTTGTAAATGACTGGGAGTCCTTGTAAAATCCCTTTTTGATGACCACGCAGCAAAAAACTTACACTTATATATGGAAAATAGAGTCAAATTAAATGCTAAAAAGTACAACATTGTCACATTTGGTAGAAAAAACCCTCCCACAGCATATACCATAGACGATACCTGGGATGATAATTCTCTCTTCTTTGATGACCAAGTAATAACAGTGGTTTAAAAATCCATGTTCTTGGCACAGTTAATTGCAAAAGGAACACCATGCAGATCTAAAGATGTCATTGTTCCATTATACTCAAAACTGATCAGGCCAGTTGTTGAAAAAACACTGTCTTTAGAATGTACATCTCTAGACATAGCAAACAATTGGAAGGACCCGAGAAGTTCCTAACTAAGAATATTCCAGGCTTAAAAACCCTAAGCTAATAGAAAACATTAGAAGCACTGTTTCTTTTCTGTGTGTTGTATAGAAATTTCAAGGGTGATTTATGCCTTGCATTTGATGTAGTTAGGGATACAGTGGTGCTGGATCTCTTTTACCTTCAAAAGCCAAACAGTCCCACAAATATCAAGACCAGGGTCAGCAGGTTAATAAAGTGAGGTAAGGAGAACGATTTGATACTCAGAGCCTTCCCAACCTCTGCAGTGGATTCTCTCGGTAGATCAAGCAGTGTGAAACACTGTCTTACTTCAAACAGGATCTGGATAATTTGATTGTTATTGATAAATTTATGCTGGTCTTGTCTAGCTTAGCCATGTTTGAGTGGTGAAGTACAACCTAGGTTGAGAAGCAGCAAGTCATAATAGTCTCAAGACTCACTTTCCTTAAATTTTAATATGAATCCTTTGAAATATTTTATCTACTGTTTTTGCTGCCTTTTGGCCTGGTCTGTACTTGGAAAGGGTTTTCAGACTAGCATACTGACCTGGTTAACAAATGGTAAGTAAGTAAACAAATAAATGACCCATTAGACCTATGAAGGCACAGTAGGACTAGGAGGATGTAGTCTTTCATGCTGCAAAAGACAAAACATAAATCACTGTGAAAGAGTTTAAAGGAAACAGAATACAGAGACAGGATGACTAGTTAGCTTGGATAACTAAAAGACTTGAGGCCTGTGACTTTTTTTTTTTTGCAAGAAACCTCTGGGATCTCTTCAGTTGAGTGATAAATACTAAAGTGGAAAATTCAGTAATGAAGCCAGTAAGAGATGAGTACAGTGGAAGTAAGTCTTCTTTGATTCTGGATAAGAAGTTGGTTATTAGTTGGGTCAGACAGAAGAATTTTCTGACTGCAGGGCAGCCGTGATTAAAAAGGACAGGAATTCATCCACGATGATTCCTAGATTGTGAAGCATGTGCCTCATCAGCGATGAAGGTGACAAGTAATGTCCACTAGGTATTGGTATTGAGATCTCTTTTGTTTGGCATTTACTTGTGTGATCTCCAAACCATGAACTAAGACCACCGGCTAACCAAGTTTGTAGACAACTGTAAACTGGGAATCATTATCAAGTCACTGTCTGACACTCAAGCCCTGCACCAAGAACTTACACTTATAAATACCTATTGTAATAAAAATGGTCTTAAATTAAATTCTAAAAAGTGCAATATTGTCATACTTGGTAGACTACCCTTCCCCTCACCATTAAACATAGACAAACCTCCACTCTATAATAAGAATGTTGTTAGAGACCTTGAAACTCGGGTTAATAACACCTTCTTCTTTGATCCTTATGTAGTGACAATAGTCAAAATATCCTTCGCTTCCCAGGGGAATATCATCTAGATCTAAAGAGGTCATGTCCCCTTTTTTGCAACACCTATTGTAATAATTACTCAATACAATACTTCCTGCGGGCTGTACCTCACTAAACATATCAAACACCTAGAAAGACTCTGGAATTTCCTGAATAAGATCACAACTTAAAACTTTAAGATATTAGAAAAGACTGGCAACACTACCCTTATATTCAGTATCTTATAGACTGCTGAAGGGAGATCTACACCTTGCCTTCTAAGCAGTTTCAGCATATTGGTCCTGGATCTTTTGTAGCTCCACAAATCAAATAGTCCCACAAATACCAGAGCCATGGATCTAATTCATCACCAGCAAATGAATAAAACAAGATGGAGAGAGGTTCGTTGTACAGCACTTTTTTACCTCTGGAATAGGCTCCGATTACAAATTAAGCAGTGTAATACACTATCTTCCTTTGATTGGAACTGGATGATTGGATGGGTATTCACACCTTCACCCTGGCTTGACTTGCTTGGACTTCCTTGAGAGTGGAGGTTCAGTTTGATGGTGCATAAGTAGTTATAAAACGCAGTTGCTTTAACTGCTTTGTATTTCAAATGATCCACTGACGTAGTTAGTTTTGTGTCATCTGTGTGATATGCTGACAAATTATTTATTTTATGAGAATTAACTATGCTACATTTTTACTCGGTTTTCTTCAGGAAGCTGCCCATTGGGTGACACTGGTGCCTGTCCTTTCTCACTGGGTCTGCATATATCTCCTTAAACCCTCAGACATTTCCAGTATTGGTTGGCACGAGTGAAGTGATTGAGGCAATAGAATGATGCCATGGGGTTTTCTACTTTTAACCTATCCCTTGCGCATACCCAGCAATTCCCCTAAGATGAAATGTGCAGTGGTTAATCAGCACTGAATCACCCCTCAATTCTATGAAGGGCTGATGTCAGCAAGCCACCCACCTCATCTGCAAAAGCACTCATTACTAGTTTCTCCAATCTCTAGCAGGAAATCATACAGTATTGTGTGTACCTAGATACACTCACTTCCTTTTCTCTCCTCCTCCAAGGATGGGCATGCCTGTCTTCCTCAACCAGCACCTCAGAATCATGAGCCACAAATTGAACCCAGGTCACCTACGCCATAGTCAAGGCTTTATCCCTCTAGGTCATGGCACTGGTTCACTATACTGAATTTTTTTTATTATACTGCATTTGTGGCATTAAGCTTGAAGCTATTGTCCTTATATCACTTATTTGCATTGTCTAGCCTCTCCTGGTGTACTTTCTTTTCAGTACTGAGCCCTACAGAACCCCACCTGTAACATTTTTAATTTATGAAATGGAGCTTGCAACTCTGATGTCTTGGGCTCTGTCTGACAACTAATTTACTATCTACCTCACTGTGTAGGCATTACCTTGGTCCAAGTATGCCATGAACCATCAGCAATTTTTTATTTTTCAGTTATTCTTTCAAAGAGGCACGGTTATGCAGGGAGGGTCTAGATTAATGAGATAAGAATAATACATTCCATGGCTTTGCAAAGTAGGTTGGTAACACTGATGGGTCTATAATTAAAAGGGTTAATGGGTGGACCACCCTTATGCACATACGTCACGGTGGCAGTTCTCCAGGTTTCAGGGTCATAGGATGTGTTAAGACTCATGTTAAAGAGGTGTAATCAAGGTTTCCTTACAGGCCAAGCTTAGTGTAATAATTAAGTACCCTGGTACATTATCATGGCCCATGGAAGTCATATTCTCGGCTCTGTGTTTTAGATACGGTTATTAGGACTTGTTGCAAAGTAATATTGGGTGAGGGGCAGGGACTGAGGAATCAGTGGGACAGTTATGATAAAGAGCAAGGTGAGTTCACAGTAAATCTATTGGCTAGGCTGTAGGTTCATAGGTTTTACTGGGCTAATGACAACAAGGGCCTTTTTAAGCCTAGCCATGCATCCAAAATCTCTTGATAATTTCTGGTAACCTTGATAAGTGCAGGGGTGTGGGAGGTGAAACATTTACAAGCAGGGGCCTGGGAGATAAACTATTTGCAGGCTACCTGTAACCATTAGTGCCAGAACAGGGATGAATTACTGTTCCCCATCCAATTGTCCAAGTTTGCTATGTACATCTTTATTGATAGGAGCTGTTTCTTAGCTTTCTAACAGAGATAAAAAAGGATTTATAGTTACTTTTGGTATCAGTGCCATTCTGGGTTCATAATCAGCTCTGTTTTCTGACTGCTGCCTTAACTTCTCTGGTACCATGTTTGAGTGCTATTTTAAGGGTAGTATGTGACATCCTCTAATAACTTCGGACTTTTTTTATTTTGTTACATAGAGTTTCATGAAAAGGGTTTGTTTTTAAAGGTACCCACATATTTGCTACAGGTAGTTACCAGTTTTTCTATACAACTATTTAGTTAAGATTAGAGTTTGGAGTTAAAGTAATTTATTCTGCTTGCTTAGTCTGCTGAGTCTGCAGTGAAGGTTATTTTGGTTACTCTGTAACAAAGCTGGGGGGGAGGGGATTGCTTATGAGACGTCCTTGAAAACCAGTTAACTTGTTTGGGGAGCACCTCCAGTACCTCCATCTTTATAAGTTAAAATAACTGATTTGTGGTCATGATACTGTTTTCCCAAAGATTCTCACTTTGGATGAGTCAGCCTGACAAATATATCCAAGTTAAGGAGCTCATAGATTTTGCTTTTGGCCTGATGTTATACTATTTAAAATGTCAGAAAATCAGAGTTAGCCAAACGTTTTGTTTAAATCTTGTTTAATGACACCTGCCAGTCAGGATTGCAAAGTTACCAATACCAGTTTAAAATGGCAGCACTTATCACTTTATTTTGCCATGCTAACAGTGCTTTTTGCTGAGAATTTTCTTGAATATGGGACTTTGGGGTCCTGCTGAGAGATGTTAAAGATCACTACTGCTGCATGACTTGTAAAAATTAAAAATTATCTCTACTCTGTTTTGAAGGAGCCCTTAAATCACTCTGTTATGATATCAAGCAGAAAACATTATGATCTGCATGCTGAATGCTGACCACTGACCTCACTCCATCTCTGCAATGAATATATTCACTGCAGGTTTAAATGCTATGCTTTAATGTTAACAGGATCAGATGCATGGCATGTGACTGTATTTAAAACAGTTGAGATAGATCCGTGCACTACACTGTGTACTACCCATTCATCTTTTGTATTTTTTATTATTATTGTTGGCTGGTGTCTTGTATATTGATGAAGATGTGCTCCACAGATATCTGCAGAGAAAGAGGCTATGCCATTCAGACTACCCAAGTACTCATTTACAAGTAGAATCACAATGGAGTCTGAATGAACCCTGTCCAACACCTCACCCATCAAGGTAGCAGCAAAGAACTGCAGTCAAAAGTTCATTTGTATTTGACATGGTGGTAACCCTAGGATGCTTTAAACAATAGGGGTGAGAGAAACCATTGGGTTAAAAAAGGGGATTTTCATGCATTGCTAGTAGGAGAGTGGCTGGATATGGCTGACTGACAAAATAAGCCTTTGCAGTGTTGTGTGAAAGCTGGGACAGTACTGTTGGATTTGCACATTGAGGTAATTCAACCTGTTTTCAAAAAGAAAGAGCGGATTATATATTCTGGTTATAGAGAGATCACTCCTCAGCCTCTCCGAGAAAGTGTTAAGTCAAGGTGCTAGAAAACAGATATGTCCTGTTATTGAATGCCTGATTCTGAAACAGCAGCATGGACCCTGTCAAGACCTTGGAAAAGTCAGCCAGTGTTCAGGTACTGACTTTTAGCCAGTTTGCTGTCTTACCACTTAGGGATCCAGCCTAACTATGCTAACATGTGGGTGATGTCAAAAGCCTTGACTAAGTTAAGGTGCACCATGTGGATAGCATGACTGCTTCCTGTGTTACTGTCTTGAAGAAATTAGCCCTTTTCATTGGACAGGATCTACCTGTAACAATGCCAACATGCTGCATGTCTAGTCTAATGAAAGTTTTGATATGATAGTTTATCAAGCCAGTTATAATATGTTCCATGGTTTTGTAAATAAGACTTGGTGGGCTGATGGGCCTATAATTTCTAAGGATGGTGGTAGGACTACACTTACATACTGGCATCACCATTACTGTGTACAAAACATCAGGAACAGAGCCTGTTTCTAAATATAGGTAAACAGCCTGAAGAGTGGTTCTACCAGGGCATGTTTAACATTATTTTTTAAACAGCTGGCTATATTGTCAGGGCCCATGGAATAAGTATTTGTGGACTTAGAAAGCACCTATATTGCTTGCTCTTTAATGATGATTTGAAGGATCATATGTTCATAGGTGTGTATTAGGCTAATGGCCGTGGAGCCTTTACAAGACTAGCCCATAGAAGTGCCCTGGCATTGTGCCGCCCGATGTTAGTTCCCAGTACCTCTATAAGGCAGAGCCAGTGGAGTGATCCCTGGGGTGAACTTTCTTTTTCCCATCCACTCATCAAATATTTCTATTGAAGAGGGCCAGTGAGGTGCTCTGCTTGACATGTATGGGAAGTCTGTTCCAGAGCATGGGCAGTCTCTGTGTTATGAACCTGTCCATCCGGCATGTTCTGTTGATTGTGGTAATGAGGTTGAGGTCTCTGGAGTGTGTGGTGTGTGGGATTGGGATTTCTTTAGATGTAGCATTTCTAACAGAGCTGGGTCAGACATGGCTTTCTAAGTCAAGCAGAGATCGCCTCTTAGTAGACGATATGAGACAAAGAATAAATGGTGTTTTTTTTAGTCTGTCCATGTAGGACATGTGTTTAAGGCCTAGGATCCTCTTCGTGAGGTACTTTTGTGGCCTTTCCAGCTGTTGCATGTGTCTAGTGAGGTACATACCAAATAGGGCATTAAACTCAATGACTAGCCTAATGAGGGATGAGTAGAGAGAGATGATGACCTCTTTCTTCCTGGATGCAAAACCCTTGGCAATGAGATGTGCCACATAGAAGGACTTTCTGACCACAGTGGCAATGTGGTGGTTGAAGGAGAGGTTACTGTCAACCTGTGTCCCCAGATCTCTTATAATCCCTTCAGTGTTCAGTAGGCTCCCATTGATGTGGTAATTAGTGGGAACTGAGTTTTTACCAAAGGGTAGATGACATATTTTTTGGCATTAAGCTTAAGGCCATGGTTTTGACACCAGTCACTGGTCTCACTGAGGCCTTTCTGTAGGATGTCTACATCACTTGGGGAGTTAATAATGGCTCCCAGCTTGCAGTCGTCTGTGAACTTGGTCAGCCATAGTCCCTCCATGTTGGCCTGGACTTCTGAGAAGTAGATGTCAAACAGGAGAAGACCCAGGAATGATCCCTGTGGGACTCCACTTGTGATTGTTTGGCAGTCTGACTTGGATTCCGCTACTTTCACACTGTGGGTTCTATCTTTGAGCCAATTTAAAAACCACCTAGTAATATAGGGGTTGATGCCTAGTTTGGTGAGTTTATCAATAATTCCTGAGTGAGGAATGGTATCAAAGGCCTTGGCCAGATCAAGGTAGGCTGTATGAACTGCCTTACCCTCATCCACAGCTCTGGTGACTGACTCAAAGAAGTCAACCAGGTTGGACAGGCATGATCTACCTTTCACAAAACCAAATTGTGTGGGATCTAGAGTTGTGAGATGACCTATATCCTTGTTAATTAGGTCCATGATGATGCACTCCATAGCCTTACATATCAGACTCATCAGGCTAATGGGGCAATAATTCCCAGGGTCTGTAGTTGCTTCCCCTTTATGGAGAGGGATGACTGTAGCAGTGCACCATTCAGTAGGGACAAAGCCTGAGGTGAGGCTGCGATTGAATAGGGTACACAGATGTGGTGCAGTTCACTTTGTAGTTCAGGTAGAACACATGCAGGGATATTGTCAGGTCCCGTGGAAGCTGTATTCTTGGCCTTGGACAATGCAGCTTTAACCTGTGCTGCAGTAATGCTGGGTGTTTGGCATTCCTCCAGTATTGTAATTGGTCCTTTAGAGGGGGAGAGAGGGGTAAAGTTGGCACTGAATCTGTCGGACAGTATGTTGGCAATATCTGTTGGCTCAGTATAGGAGGTACCATTGTGCAGTAACTCAGAGCAAACCTGGGTATTGTCATGGAGATTCTTGATATAACTATAGAAGACTTTGTGGTTGTTTTTAGTGTCTGCTGCAATTCTGCCTTCATAGCTGGCTTTAGAGGTTTTGATGAGGGATGTGGCTAATAAGGGAGTTTTTCCAGTCTTGGGACTTCACCTTTTTCTTGCAACAATTTCTTCCTTTTGTTGTAAAGTTTATTAATGGCAGGAGACCACCAGATTGCTTCCTTTTTTTGGAGGAGAGCGTCTTGGTTCTGTTGGCTGTGGCTAGTTCCATACATTTATGTACATGTTCGTACAGTGTATTGGTGTAAGATTTGGCAGTTATGCATCTATTTTCCATTGACATGGGTGCCATGAAGTTAGCCACCTCTGTTTTTAGGAGTCCAAAGTCAGCTTTGGAGAAGTTTTATCTTGATGGTTACCTTTGCGCGTGGGGGGTGTGGGTGAGGTGTGGATTTCCATGGTGACTAGTTTGTGGTCGGTTCTAACCAGGAAGGAATTGATTATTGGTGTAGAGCAACGGTTTCCTATGTTAATAATATCCAGGTCAAGGATGTTGCTTCCTCTAGTGGGGGTAAGAATGAGCTGGTCTGGGGCATTGGAAGTGATGAATTCCAGGAAGTGTTGGGCCAGTATATTGGTGCATGAGTAGCTTTTCCAATTGATGGAGGGGTAGTTGAAGTCACCTAGTATGAGAGTGTTGGGTTGGACCCTAATAGTTTCCAGGGTGCTTAGGAACATAGATTGAGAGTATTGGGACATGGTTGCAGACCTATAGCAAGCTATGACCCAAATTATCATATTACCCAATGTTACTTGTACCTAAGTATCTCAGACGCATTATGCTGGGCTACTAGTCTGGAGGTGTGCATATCCTTTATGAATATGGAGACACCACTACCTTAGGAGGTTCGGTCTATATTCTGGGGCCGGAAGGTGTGGAATGATTTATAACCTGATAGTATAGGGGTGCTTTCTGCTGCTTTACACCAGGTCTCTGTTACAGCACAAATGTCGATGGTCTCCATTTTGAGGAGTTCTTTGAGGTTTGAGTTTTTCTGATGTAATATTCACACTAATTGTTTTTACCTGTATTTTAGCAATTATTACTGGGTCAGTGTAGGTGGTGTTATTTTGAATACGTTCAAAGCAATGTTGGGTGTTATGAACTTCTCTAACAGTTAAGCATGCAAAGGAATGTGTACAGCTCTTTCAAATTGTATGTGTGTGTGTGTGTTTGTTTGTGCATGTATACATTTATTTAGAGATCACATAATAAAATGCTTTCACGTCCTTGAAAGAGCAGATAATGAAATACTTTCACCTTTTCAGACAAAGGATGTATTTCTTTATGTACTGCATATTCCACTACTGTCAGACCACACTTTTACAAGTTTAACAACGATTTCTTTAAGTTACAGTCTCAGAAGTCTCTGTCTTCCTATTGATTAGTAAGTCATCTGGATACACCATCATGTTGAAAAATTTCATCCAATTTACTGTTTGGAAAACAGAAGGTGCAGAAGTTACACTGAAGAGCAACCTGATGCACACTAACAAATATTTTTGTAATGCAGGCGAGTAGACTGTCACTTCGTTTCTACAGTTACCTTGCATAAGCTCCATTCAGAAATTATAAAATATCAAAGTTAATCTCTTGTTCATGCAAAATTAAAAGCACACCTGTGTAGTACTTATGAATGTGAATGTTTCAGGGATAATGGCTAATCAGCTGCTTAGCTCAGTTCAGTAGTAAAATTATTGTGAAGAATGAATTCATGCAGTTTATTTTCAGTGCATCATTGTGTAACTAAATACACCATTAGCATCTATTATATAGTTTCTTTTTTCACTGTAAATCAATGTTATTCGTTCTCCCAGCACTGTATAACTATTTTATTGTTTCTTTTGTGTAAGCAAATTATATATGTTCTCTTAACTGTTTTAAGAGTGCCCTCATTATATAGTCAATTTATTTCTCTGTAAGCCAGTATTATCTAGCTCTTATTAATAATTTTAATTTAAATATATGTTATACTGATGTGTTTCTTGGCTAATGCCATTGCTGAAAATGATCTATAGGCTAAACCAATTGCCTGCTTAACAAATAAAAATAAAAATAAAAAATAGGCATGTATCTGTTTGAATGATCATGAAGCATTAATTCTTGTTCAGTAAATGCATTCATTCAGCATCTGATTGCCTTGTTTATCTAATTCATGGGCATAAAGGAAATGGGGCACTCAGTGGACAAAAGGCAGAGAAAGTAATCCTGACTTGAATGCCCTCACACACACACACACACACACACACACACACACACACACACACACACACACACACACACACACACACACACAGTCTCACTCACAAATTTGCATACATGAACACATGCACACAAACACATATAAAGGTGTGCACACATGCACATTCACCCAAGCACATAAATACACACACGTGTGAGCACAAATACATATGCACACACACACACACACACACACACACACACACACACACACACACACACACACACACACACACAAACACACACATATTGACTCACTTCTTTACCCTTTCATGGCTTTCTATCGTCATGAAGTTGTAGTGGATTGTCAGTTATCCTTGAGCATATTTTTAGATGGTAACTAGAACACCCAGCAAAAACTCACACAGAAACAGGAAGAACATACTCTCTGCACAGAAGAGAACTAAACTGAAGAATCAAGATCTGTGAGGCAGCAATGGTAACAACTGTACAACTGTGCCATCCTAGTAAACGGATGCTATATCAGTTTCTTTAAACACAGTAACATCACTCAACATAATCATTACACTTCCACTCGAGGTAGTGAGTATATTTCTGGGGTAGTAACTTAGTATACAATTAAACTGCCATTGCCTCTCCTACACACACACACACACACACACACACACACACACACACACACACACACACACACACACACACACACACACAATGAACTGTCTTCTTTACAACTGGAACAATGTGTGTAGCCCACTCATTGAGTTTTACTGGCCTGATAATCTTCTCTGTTTGTAATTTCAAGACTCTCCAGCTCTACAGTTCGCTCTGTATTGTCACTTGACATTTATCATGAAGGTCTATGTGCTATTTACAGCTTCAAGCAATGATGTAGTATTGGTGTGGGATGTCCATTCAATCTGCATCAGGCCTGGAGCTGTTGCTAGTAAATTCTGGAAGTTATCCTCAGAATATAGCCCAGATAAGGCATCTAATTCCATTTTGATAATTAGCACTGGTGGTCAATATACTAGTCTATTGTCTGGACTGTTAATAAGTTCTTTACATTGGACTTATGGATAGGTACCTGACCCATCTACAGCGGGTACAGAATTCAGCAGCAGAGCTGTTGTCAAGGACACATTGCACTTGTTACATAGCACTTGCCTTGAAGCTGATACGTATCACAAAACCATACACTCTCGACATCTTTGCTTAAGAATTCTGAATAATGTCAAAAATAATTGGGGTTGTAAAGGCCCAAAATCATGTACAATTTTTTAAATATTTCTCCAGTTCATTTAAAAAGTTATTACAACAGGTTTTGCATCATCATCATTAAGCATTTTTTAAAGAATAAGATGTATGAAACTGTCATTATAGTCTGACTCTAATTGTCAGCGAACTATCAGAAAATCAAAATTTTTATGAGGAATAGGTCAAAACTAGGAGGCAAAAATACTTCACCCCCCCCCCCCCACACACACACACAATCTCCTGCACCACATGAAACACTAATCACACTTGGGTTGACTGACACAATGTCACGGCCTTATCCCTATAAGCCACAAAACTAACTTATTTAAAAATGTAAGTCATCATTTATTTTTTTATATATTCCAGTATATGGAAATGTTTTTAACTCTGCTGTTTATAGATTCAAAGGTTCAGAAATTGTTACTAGGTTAACCACCACTAGGGCCTTTATAAGCCTAGCCATGCACCTTGACCCAATTTTGGCCCTGAATACCTTGTTAGGAGCTAGAGTATCTTAGTAAGGAGGTAGCTAAGGGACTTGTGTGTGGGGAATGCTAATTGGAGAACATTATCCTTAACTGCAGCTTGTGTCCATCAGAGATGTGGGAGCCAGACCAGGTGTTAATTTGCAATTTCCCATACAATGGTCAATGTTTCATTTGGAAAGGGTCAGGGATGAACACTACTTTACATGAATGGGGACCCTATTCCATAATATGGGAATCCTTTGAGTCACATATCTCTCTCTCCAGCATGTTCTATTTATGTCACAAGTGAAGTTCAAATCCTTAGATCCAGTGTTTGTAGTGCTATTTGTTTTGTGGATGTGCAAAAAATCCATCAGGGCTAGATTTGAGGTTGCCTTCTAAGCCAGGCATAAATTGCCTCTCAGGAGCCAGTTTGATACTGAGCACATAGACAGGGCCTATAGGTGATCTGTGTAGGGCAGGGTATTCATGCTCTTGATTTTCCTGGTGAGGAACCATTGTGGTCGTTCCAACTGTTGCAAGTGTCTGGTTAAGTACATACGGGAGGGGGCATTGTACTCAATGATGGGGCTGATAAGGGCTGAGTCGAGTAGTACTATAACTTCCTTGGATCTAGATGCCATACACTTACCTATAAGTTGGATGACATAGAGAGATTTTTTTAATATCTTTACTACATGCTAGTTGAAGGTCAGATTACTGCTTACACATATTCTCAGATCCCTGATTACCAGATCAACTCTTAGTTGTGTTTTATCGATGAAGTAATTAACTTGGGTGAACAATTTCCCAAAGGCAATTATAATGAATTTCTTGGCATTCAGTTTTTAAACCATGGCTTTGGCACCAGTCATTTGTCTGTTAGACCCTCTTGCAAGATGTTCGAGTCATAGGGAAAATCTATGATAGCTCCCAATTTACAGTTCTCTGCAAACGTCTTGAGCCAATGGCCTTTGCCAACTGTGGAGTAGATGCCAAACAGGAGCAGGAGCAGCATGGAGCCCTGAGGTACTCCGCTGGTGACTGTTCTTTTTGTGGATGTGGTCTCACCAATACTGACATTTTGGGGCCTATAAATAAGCCAGTCAGCAATCCAGCAAGTTATGTAGGGATTTATGCCTAGTTCAAAGAGTTTGTCAGCAATGCCTGAGTAAGGTATTGAATCTAATACCTTGGCCAGGTCAGGGTATTCAGTATGCACTGTTTTATCCTCATCCATTGCCTTGGTGACCTTTTTGAAGAGATTAACCAAGTTAATCAAGTTAAGTAGGCACAACCTTCCCTTAACAAAGCCAAACTAGGATGGGTCCAGTGTTGGTAGTTGCCAATGTCCTTGTTGATCATTTCCATGATAATGTGTTACATGCCTTTGCATATTTGATTTATCAGACTGATAGGTCTGTAGTTTCCAAAATCAGTTGATGGTCTGCCTTTATGAAGAGGAATGACCGTTGCAGTCCTCCATTCACTTGGTACGTAAACTATTTTGATGCTGTGGTCGAAGAGTACCTCAAGTGGTTCTGATAGGTCATGTTTTAAACTATTAAGGAGGCAACCAGGGATATTGTCAAATTGTTGAATTTTTATTAATATTTATGCTTTTTTCTTGTATTTACCCATAAAATACCCAGGGATTAGGCTTTGACTATTCCAATAAATAAAAATATTGAACAGGATCAATGAACGTTATGACCCATGTGAGCACCGAAGCCCTGTATGATGCATAAAGAATGCTACACAATAGTTTAAGACTTTGTATGCAGCCTTACCCCTAATGTATTTCTATAATACTCCTCTAGGATCATATGGAATTAATTCACAAACAGTACAAGCTGGTCCCAATGAGGAAACTTATTTGTGACCGCACCTGTCTCCCTTCCCTGCTGGTATGCCGCAACATTAGTGAAAAAAAATATCATAATGCTTTTTTCAGTAGAAAAAAACTCCTAGCAGTCATGGAATCTCATATTGTGCAGGTAAACTTGCGTCTACAACTGTACTTGTCCCTGCCTTCACTAGTGGCTGACATCTGTAAGTGCCAGCCAATGGGAGCTGCTACAGCACCAGATCTTCTCATTATCCTAATGTTGTAATGATCCTAGCTCCACCATTATGCCTAATGAATGAAAATCTTTTTTTCTGTGTTTGGCCTTGACTGCATGCCAATCATCAACCCCATTATAGCCAATTAGTCCATTCATTCCCCATTAGTGGTCAAAGGTCAACTGGATGGAGCCATTATTTGGGCAGCTATCAGGAATGGTTTGGGTTTATTAAGCCCTATATCCCACTGCACATAGCCAGTTTCACAAAGAAAGGGGATGTACAATGGTTTGACTCTGCTGGATGTCCCTTACTTCCACAAAGGGCGATGCCAGCAAGCAGCTATGCTCTTTCATCCTCAAGCATGAGCGGTGGTTTAGCTGGTATCCACTGGAAAAATCACATATAAGAGCAGACAGAAGAGAACAACAAAAATTTAAAGTAAGGAGAAGAAACAAAAAAAAAAAACGATCGAATGAAACGCTGGCTGGTTGGTTCTATAAAGGAAATGGTTGTGAGAAGATAACAGTAAAGTTACTAGTGTGCCCACAAACAATACATAATGGTGAGAGTATGAACCAGAGGCTTTCTGCAGGATCAGGAAAGGATTAATATTCAGAGAACAGCACACAGGAAGGCTCCAGTGATGGTAAGAAAGAAAAGTCAGAAGAAAAGTGCAGATGTGGAGAGATGATGTACGTATGTGGAGGGAAGGTATGTGAGGAAAGAAGGAGCAGAGCAAGAGTGACTCAAACCAAGGCCTGTTGCACATCATTAAGAAATCTAAGAATATCTATCATAATGTTCTTTGTGGAGGGAACAAATGAACCAATATTTGAAATACTGAAAGTGGTGATGGAGGTAATGTGAAAGTAATGGAGATTTGGTAAACTTTGGAGAGATTAAAGATTGTATCAGTCATTATACTTTTGCCACAAATAGATACAATTAGTACAAGGAAAGCTGGGGAATTTACTGGCTATCTCAGAGGTTTGTTCAGTCAATGGAGGACCACAGGCTCTGTACTACAAATTGTGTACTACAAATTGTCTAAATGTGGGTAGAAATCAACTGTTGGAAGCTTGACTAGGACAATATATTACTGTCTCATGTCGTTTAAATTGGGGGAGAGGAACAGGAGAATAACAACTAGTGAGGACCCCGACAGATTTCAGAGGGAAGTTAGGGTGAATGATAGATCAGGAGAAAGTAGAGGAGGAACTGATAAATAGATTGACCTGTAGTGCTAAAAACCTGAGAAACTAGAAGCCACCTCCATGCTTGTGCTTGCAGATGGATCTGTAGACATATTGGATATAAAAAAAGATTAGACATACTGTAGAGGTAGCTGAATGTGATGATTCACAGTTTGCACTGAGAGAAGAAATTAGGTGTGTAAAAGAGGTGAAGTTAATGCGACATATGAAGTAAGGAATAAAATTTATTGTGGAGGATAAGGCTGAGGAGAAAGACATGGAAGCAGAGACAAATATGTTGTCTCTGAGGCTGGAAGAGCAAAAAGCACTGGTGGGTGACCTCATCACAAAGCCCACTGGACACTAGTAAAGAAACACATAGCGAGTATTAGATGATGGGCTTTGAGGAAAGAATGCTGAATTACAGGAGACATGTAGCTTCCAGCAGTTGACCAGCAAGTCCTCACATCCAGGATAAAAAAGGAAAACACAACAGGAGAAGAGCACATGAAAACTATTATTGAGCAGACAGTATGAGCATTGTGATGTCTTGGGGTCTCTTGGCCAGGGATTAGGGAGTAAAACAAATAGTGTTGAAGTTTTAAATGAAATAATCATTTTTTACCTAAGGAAAAGTAACCAAAATCAAATAGAGTTCCTTCGTTCCAAGTGCAAGCAAAATTAGGGCAATGAACAAGCAATTGCAGGAATGGAGTTTGTTTCAGTTTCCTTTTAACTACAAAAGAGATTATATGCTGATTTCAGTTGCTCACAATGCAGTGTATTTGTAACAGAAATAATGCAGTTCCTGTAGTAGAGCACAGTGCAAAACAGTCTTTAAATGGTTCAGTCTTCTTTCTAAGAGGCAAACATGAGCATACTTTCTCCAGTGTATTGTTTATGCATAAACTGTAGAACTAATATATAGGTTTCTACTCATCTGCAAACAGAGGTCCTACTCCTGTCAGGCTCATAAAAAACAACAAAAACAGTCACTGATACTTCAAGGAACATACACCAGTCAGTCTTACATTCAGAGGTTTCCCTAGAAATGAATATTTCTCACCTGTAGGGTACAAATCCAGAACTTTTTAGGTGTAAGAAATTTCCAATTGGCAACATATTCCTCTTCTTTTCTACACAAGGAAATCACTTCTTCCCCAAAGTAATTCAGTTTTCCTCCTAAATGCAGGATAATATGCTCCATCAACATTGCAGCCTTTGACTTGTGTTACAATGTGTATAAGGAAAGGGATTATCCTTGACTTTGTATTTACTTTTTTTCATTCTAAATCTTTTGGGTTTCTAATACCATGATGGGAATGGACCCCATTCCTAGGTCAAAGTATGATTAAAGTTTATGAAGTTAGTATTGTTTCAATCTGTGATGTTAGCCAGAAGTGCTCTTCACAGAACCTGCAATGTACCGAGTAAGGACTCCTTCTGCAATTCAGATGGAGTTACATGTATTAGTAACATATCTAAATATGATTGTAGATTATTTTTTATAAGACCCGTTGCGCCTACTAATGTTGGAACTGTCTGAGTATCTTTCTTCCACATTGCTCTCATTTCTGCCTGCATATCCTGATATTTTATGACTTTGTGTCTCTCTGTACACAAGACATTGCAGTCACTGGGTGTAGCGATTTCAATGATCAATACTTCTTTTGGCTTCTTTTTATGGACAACTCTATGTGGTTTTCTTTATCTGTCTTTGAATTGTTAGTAATGGGTGATCCCAAGTGATGAAGGCTTCATTGTTTTCTATGATGCTTTGTGGCTCATGTTTCTAGTGTTTTTCAGCTACTTAAATATTATAATGTTTGTACAATCCCCAGTGCTACAGTCTTGCCGCATTATTATGCTTTTAAGTATACAGTCCTTTTGACATTAGTATGTCAAAACCAGCAATAAGTTGTGCAACTGTTTCCTGTTTTACAAAACCTACATTTGTTTGTTTCTGTCACATGTTCAATGGACTTTGTAAACCAATGTGTATGTAGTCTACTGTCTTGGGCAGCCAATATTAACTTTTCATCTTTGGTTTGAATTCCCGTCTCCTTAACCATTCCTACATTTGCTCCTCATCAACATGAGATTGTTCCAGGAGTTTTCTCTACTTGCAACTATATTTATGCATTTTCCACATTTCTTGCTTTCTCATCTGATTCTTCACCTTATATTATTTTGTTTTTTTGGCACATTCAGTTGCTGCCTGATTTTTATCTGCTTCTGGTTTGATTTCTGTTCCCGCTTGACACCAATATGCTTCTGCTAGATTAAGCAGGGAAGTCATCTTAGATTTATTCTCCTCATGTTTCAAAACTTTCACTATATATAGGTCAGCAGATATACATGCAGTCCCATGATTGCAGATCTATACACGTAATCAATTTCAAGGAGGCCCATACATCCTTCAGAACGAGGAGTATATAATCTTGGTATACACTGATTTTTATAAATAATTTGTTGAGCATGAAGCATCCTTCTTGTTTTCCTGTCTAGTCTATCCAACACCTTTTGGGGCCAGTCAATCACTCCAAAACTGTAAGTTAGGAAAGGAAGAGCAATTTGGTTTCTAGCTTCAACTTTGTTCCTAGATGTCAATGCTGTTTTCAGGATTAATTTAAGTCTTCTAAAATATTCCTTACTGAGTTTTATTCACATTTGTTCATGCTTTATTGTTGAGTCTTCATCAGTTACCAAATATTTATAAAATCCCTCTTGCTCAAGTTATTTTATTTATCTATTTATTTATTTATTTAACATTTGTTTACTAGGAGTGTCTGACTGGGCCAGAGGCCCATTTTCTGTGGACGCCTGGCGAGAGAAACTCCACATACAATATATCAGAGAAAAATATGAATTTTACAAGATAATTTGAGTTCTAGTATAGTTACAAAAATGTACAAGTCCATCAGAATACAAAATTATACATAGTTGTTAAAAATATAATAATAATAATCATATGTAAAAAACAAGATACTAGATTTTTAAACAGTATCACTGTAAACATAGACAATGATGCAATGACTTTCTAATTATTACTGTAGAGTGATACAGAACAGTGTGTAAGCCAAGAGTAAGGGGTACTTGAGTAGGGCATTACAGAACTTAAGTGTATTAGGATCTAAGGATCTGAGGATACCAGTGTATAGAGTGTATTGGTTTTGATCCATACTTGGAGGGTAAGAGGTAGGGGAAGTAGTCATACCCTGGATAAGTACAAGAATAGAGCAATTTATTTCTGAAGTGATCCATGAGGATAGGTTTGAACTTTTATATCACATTCTTGTCCCAAACTGATGTTTTCTTGGTGTTGCAGGTTTCCTGCTTTAAATGTTGCTTTTGCACATTTATCAAGACCAAATGACATTCTTATATCATCTGAAAAAGTTTTGACCACTTGCAGTTGTGCTTTCAGTTCCTTATCTGATGAGCTATACAGTTTGAAATCATCAACAAAGAGAAGATAAGTCTTTACACATTTTGTTTTCTGGGAGCCAAATTATAGCCATGACCTAATCTGTTAAGAAGACATCTTAATGGGTTAAGGGAAGGTAGAAGAGCAACGGTGACAGAGAGTCACCCTGGAATATCCTCCTTTGGATTTTTATCCCTGGAATAATAATTTGTCTTTTATCATGGCTTAACTGCAAAGTGGTTTGCCACTGTTTCATGGTCACTGTGATGCAGTTTATCAGTGTAGGGTATATCTTATACATTTTTAAGCACTCTTTTATCCATGAATGTGGGATACTGTCAAATGCTTTTTTCTAGTCTAGCCATGCCAAATTTAGATTCTTCTCCTTTTTACAGTTATCCACTATGATTTTATTTAACAACAAATGATCCTTTGTTCCATATGACTCTCTTTTATTACCATTTTGTTCTATTGTCATAAATGAGTTTTCTTCTAAATGACTATAAACCCTGTAGGCATCAATTCTGGTGCACAGTTTATACATAATCAGAAGGCAAGTTAGTTTTATAGTTTTTAGGATAGCCTTCAGGTTCACTCTTAAGTAGGAGCATTGTTTTTCCTGCTGTTAGCCAGACTGGTGTCTGTTTGGGGTACACATATAAATAGTTCTTACTCATGGCTAAATCTTCATACAAAGATGTTAATAATTTTATCCAGAAGTTACGTACTGCATCTGGGTCTGAGGTTTTCCAATTAGAGGCTTTTCTTAACTTTTTTCAATCTCTATGGCCGTTACTTCATCCAGTTTCATATCCTGTGCATTTGAACTTATTATTCTTTCTTTTACTTCTTCTCCCCATTTAGCATCTTTATGTTCCACAGGATCTTCATAAATATTTCTCCAAAATCTATTTCTTCTTTTTTGGTGGTCTTTCGATTCCTTTCACCTTGTTTCCCAATTCTCTATAAAACTTTTTTGAGTCATCAATAAATTTCTTATTTTGTACTATTTCTTTATATTTATCTGTGCATCTTCTAAGTTTTTCGGCCTGTGCTAATATTTTTAGTTTATTATTATATGCAATAGTGCATGATAAATACTGATCCATTATAATACAGTGCATTGCTTTTATCACGCCTATCTTTCTGAGTATTTTTGTTGATCTCTTCCTGTTTCTATACTCTTCTAACAGTGACACTTCTTGTTTTAATTGCTTGATAGTTTTCTCTATTCGATACTTCCATAATGGCCTTCAATTTCTCTCCGTCGTTTCCCTTACTACCCTGTGTTCTTGTGGTAGGACTTTATCTGTTAGTAATTTGGCTGCACAATAATGTATCCAATTTACTTATGTTATATCTCGCGAATCTCTATGGAAAGTCCTAATTACTGTGTTCATTTGTTTTATCAAACTTCTAACTTTTTGTGTTTTATTGACCTTCTGAAGTCTGTTTCTGTCATTGATTTTAATATGTCTATTCATCTCTATTAAATCCAGCAATTGTTCTTTAGGTCATTTTCTTCTAAACTGAGGGCATATTCTTTGTTTTCCATTTCCTGCAGGCATTCTATAGAAAGTTGTAGAGCTTCTTGCTGTGCCACGTTCTGTTCTGTTCACCCTGTGTCATCTGTTGCTCTTTCATATGGGAACTCACTGCTCTATCACTTCATGACATTGACTGTGTCAGAGTTACCATAGTTTCCTGTTCTTTCCCTTGCTGTATAGCTCCAGCTGAACCTTAGTACTGGTTTCCTACAGGAGGCTCCAAAGTATCTTCATATGTCAACTGATTAGATGATGCCTGCTCCACTGGTTTCTCCTTGATTTCAAAGCCCATTGCTGTATCCTGTTGTGTTGTTATCTGAGTTAAATTTTCTGCACTAAATCCTTCACTTTGCAGGTACTCCATAACCAGCATTTTTGTTTCTTTAACCTGTACATTACTAATCCTCTTTTATACTTTTCCTCTTTGTTTTGTTATTTTTTTGTATTGTAAAATTTTCCATATCTGGACGTTTTTCCTGTATTTCTCTTCAAATATCTTTTTGCATTGATTAGTTTTGCTTTTTCCTTTGCATAAATATTGCACCATATTATCCACTTTTTCTTTCCCATGTCATATTTCGTCTTCAGATGTCCCCTGCTCCTCTTGTTTCTCTTTACTTTGGGGACTCGTTGTTCCATCATGTTGTGATATGACATGTGTTAGACTTTCTACACTGAATCCCTCCTTCACTTTGCAAATATTCCATAACTTCAGCTTCTATTTTTTTAACGTCTGCTTGACTAATCTTCTGTTCTACATTCCCTCTTTGTGATCATATTTTTTATTGTGAAATTTTCCATGTTTGGATACCTTTGCCTATATTTCTCTTCGGATATCTTTGGGGCTGCCATTTTTGTGTTGATTAATTTGGCTTTTCCCTTTGCATAAATATTGCACCATATCAGATCTCTCTTTCCCATGTCCTTATTTTTTTTTTATACCCTTCAAATGTCTCTAAATGTTGTTCTTTAAATTTTCGCACTTCTGCAATCGCATCTTTTTTCAAAAGGCACAAGGTTTCTTGGTCTTTATAGTGTTTTTCATGGATCTTTTATATTAATGAACACATTTATTTGAAGCTTCTGACAGTTTTTCTTGTGGAAGTATTTTTCTTTCCTCTAATTTCTCTCTTAATCTTTTTGTATATTTTTTGTCTGGAAATTGGCTTCTTGCATAATAGTAATAATACATAATTTCTTTCTTATCCTCAATAGTCCACTCTATCATCTGTATGGTGCTTTTTGGCCTATCAGTTTTTGTGATTTTTGTGGACTGCTACTTCCTTCTAAAACAGGGGAGGCATCCTCCCCCTGGGCATGGCCTAACCCCATTGTAGGAATATTTCCATGTTTTGAGGATTCTACACTGTTATTTTTTCCAGTCCTGGTACCAGTGTGCCTAAAAGGATTGGGCACTTTTTTATCCTGGGACTTGTGTACCCAACAATCTTCTTAATTTTTTACCCTACGCCTGTCCATGATATATGCTATATAAAATACAGTCTATATATCAGTGTCATCTTGGTGAGATTTTGTGAAAAACAGTGTCCACCTCATGAAGGTACTCACCAAGACATGAGGATGAATTCAGTTGCAGCAGTACTTCTCTCCTTTCACTAATTTTATCATCTCTCCATTCATATCCCCTCTCTCCATTCTGACCCCCCCCCCCATTTACCAGTAAAGATGTGGTGATGTAGGTAAAGGAAAGACAGACACATGGTGGTAGCAATCAAGATATGATGCAGTTCATATTCCTTAGATTATTGTTGGAGACTGTAAAAGGAAAAGCGATCCAAGGACTACAGGTGGGTATACTTCAAGCTTCTTAAAAGCATGGTCAGAAGTACTAGTGAGAGCAGGATGTAAGGCATCTTCCTAAGACTAAATTCCAGAATGAAATCCTTATCAAAAGACGAATCAGTGCATGCAATGTAATTCAGTTGAACATATGCCTTCTGCACAGTACCACAAAGCTAATAACATACTTTTCAACTCACTTCCAGATACATTCTTAGGCTGCAACACATCAGTATAATATCACAGAATAGTATAAAATTAACTCTTTTTTATCATTAGCCATCCTTCCTTTTTAGTTAGCCAAAAATAATGCACTGTTATAATCCTTCATATCTAAAACCAATATATGTCATCATATAATGTTTATATAAGTCTCTCACCTTCAAAACCTCAGAATGTGCCACTTTCACATGTCTGAGATGATGCCTTTTGTTACCCTTGTTATACATCTTAAATTCTGCCGTCTGTAAGGCTCACCACGAAAGTATATCTACTAGGTATTTTATTTCTAAATTTCCACTGCCACTTTTCACTGAGCTAATTTGTGTAATTATCTGAGTTTTTAAATAAGCTGATTCCTTTTAGTCTATTTTCCACATTCATATAGCTGTGTTTACCACAGAAGCCTTGAAAAATATGCATTTTCCTTGAAATGTTATCAGTTTGTTTGTTTACCTGTTTTGGGGCAGCCACGGTGGTGCAGCGATTAGTGTTGTCGCCTCACAACAAGAGGTTATCCGGTCCGATGCTGGAGTACCTTCTGTGCGGAGTCTGCATGTCCTCCCTGTGGTCGCATGGGTTTCCTCCAGGTACTCTGGTTTACTCCCACATCCCAAAGACATGCTGTAGGTGGATTGGACACTCTAAATTGGTACTAGGTGTGAGTGTGTGCATGTGTGTGCCTTTGTGGAAGGTTGGTCCTCGGGCTGGCAACTCAACACCGTAAAACTCCACTGGCAATCATAAGCAGACAGTTGTTCTGCTATGGCTACCCCTAACCGGGAAAAGCTGAAAGAAGAAGTTTGTTTACCTGTTTTGATATTTTAACATAAATGTTGGTGTAGTTCAGAATTGATATCTTAACAGTAGGTTAGATTTTTTTATGAGCAGCCATTTGTCTTTTTCTTGGATGAAACAGTAATACTCACAGAAGGATGAATTTGTGATAACTTAGAAGATGTTGTTGGAGATTGTCTGGAGTGTGGTGATGTTTTTCTTGCAGGCAGATGCAAAAATAGGTAGGTCATATTGTAGCTGAGAGAGGAAAGCTGATGGCTGCTGTGGTTGGTTGAGACAGAGAAAGGGGAGATTTTTTTTTGGCCCAGAGAAAGAAGGAGCTTATTTTTGCTCTCACTCTGTCAATGTGGAAATGGAAGTTTAGAGATCGATTGAGCTATAATCCTAGGTATAGGCGGTTGTTTTTGTGGTATGGTTGTATATAGTCAACGACAGTTAAATAGTCAGGTGCTTGATTAATTTTCTCTGGAGTTCCAAAAAGCTTAGTTTTGGTCCTGGAGAGGTTGAGAAGTAGTTTATGATATATGATCCATGGGTGGAGCTCACCATAGTTTGACTGGAGTTAGGATTGTATGTTGGTGTGAGAGTGGAATGGTCAGTAAATGACAATGTTGTCTGCCTAGAAAATAAGTGGGAGATTTGATAGGTCACAAGGACATTTGTAATGAATATGGAGGTCATGGCAAGAATAGATCCTTGTGCTACACATTTGATAAAAAGTGCAGATTCTAATAGGGAAAGAATGCCTATCTATGAGGAATTCCAGTGACCAATTGGATGTAAGTTTTAGCCCTCATTTCCAAAGCATTTCTGTATTATTTAAATCCTAACTGCTACTTTTTAGCTAATATTTGTTTGATCAAGTTTGTGTTCTTCTGTTATCTAGACATTCACCATGACTTTTTATTATAACTGTCATTACCTCAGGTTTAATAAGAACCAAGTTGTAATCTTGGCTTTCAACAATGTCAACCATTGAAATGTAACAGTTTTTAGTTGATCATCTAACCTATTTACTTTATCCATTAATTTCAGTAACCAGTCCCTAGAAAAGAAAGTGTTGATGGTTAAATCAGTATTTGTGCCACTTAACTACAAGAAAATATTTGCGTGGATGTTGGCTTTGATTGTATCCATTGTTGCACGTTTTACTGTGCTTACCCTGAGGCAGTAATAAGGATACCAGCTGGTACAGTTGTTTAGGATAATGGTTGAACATGGTTCTCAGACATTGGGATATTCATCTGGATGACTGCACTTTCAGACGTATTTAGTGCTTTTTCACACTCTAATGCTGATAAAAGGAACTCCGCTAGTGTTCTGTTGCACATAGAAGGAGTTTCATAGGTGAAGGCATTTTCAAGTTAATTAGCTACAGGCAAATGTTTTTAATCATACATGCACTTTAGCTGATTACACTTATCAGACCTGAAGCCACAACACGCTAGAGTAAATTAAGTGACTGCCAAGCTGTTCGAAACAGAGGAAAAAATGCATCATATAAAATAAATTATTTTCTTTTCAAAGAAAAATGCGCTTTAGAAATAGTTTCAAACTGCTGCTCTCAGACCTCTTTTGAGTCCAAGTGAACTAGGAAAAAGCAAAATTTCATCAACCAGAAGAACAAAAAGTAGCAGCAAAGGATGAGAACCACAGATACAAAATCCAGTAAAATACTGTTTATTGGTAAGCGCTTTTGTCATGTTGAAAATCACCAAACTTCTTCAGACACCATTTTACAATCATGCCCAGCCATTTAGACCAGTGTCATAAATACCAGCCGCCAATGACATCAAGTAAACACCCCCACACGAGTCATTTGAAAATTCAGGAACCTACAAGTTTAAAAAAAATACATGTTCCTTAAAGAGACATTCACAGCACTATTAATGTTGCATTACCTCCATCTACCATTTGAAATTATACATTACACCATGTTTCTAGTGATAAAGAATGTAATTCTGTCATAGACTTTTAATTTAAGCAAATTAGAAACGGACACCATGTCATTTAATCCTGGTGGACAACTAGCATTCAAATAAATCTGCAACCATACCTCTTTCTCTTCTAAATATAGCTTCCATGCTCTCACACAAGCTTCACTTTGTATCTGCTGTAATACCGCAAATTTAAAAGTGTGTTGGGGAAATACCTTTAAGTGTCTATATAAGGCATTGGTTTCCTTGTGTGTGCTATTTCATAAAAATGCTCATAAATGCTTCATGACAATTTACATTGTGTTTTGCCCACATAGTATCCATACGTTGTGTACATAGGGTAATATAAACCACTGCCTGAAAGTAGCAGCTGTATTTGCCCTTTATTTTTATGGTCTTGTCCAAAAACTTAATGCTGGACCCAATAAAAATATTTGCTATTGATGGCACATACCACATGGTGCCATCTGACTGGTCAGTGTCCTGATATCAATACATTTCCTTTCCAAAATATTTTTTGTGTTACTTGACCTCGCCAAGGCTTTCACTACCATCCCCCATTCTGAAATTGTAGCTAAACTCACTAAACTAGGTATAAATCCCTACATGACAAGATAGGTTGCCAACTGGCTCACTGACAGAACCCACACTGTAAAAGTTGCAGACTCCAAATCTGACTTCAAACCAGTGACAAGTGGAGGACCACAGGTTTCAGTCCTGGGACCTCTCCTGTTTGGTATCTACTTCTCTGAAGTACAGGCTAACACAGAAGGCCTCTGACTAACGAAGTTTGCAGATGACTGCAAACTAGGAGCCATAGTCAAGTCCCCAAATGATCTGGACATCCTACAGAAGGGCCTCACTGAGACAGATGCCTGGTGTCAAAGCCATGGCCTCAAGCTCAATGCCAAAAAGTGCATTGTCATCCCCTTTGGTAAAATCTCTGCACCCATGAACTACCACATAAATGACAGTCTACTTAATGACGAATGTGTGATAAGAGACCTTGGGACCCAGGTGGACAGTAGTCTCTCCTTTGATAATCACTTTGCCACAGTAGTCAGGAAATCCTTCTAAGTAGCACATCTCATCACAAAAGGGTTCTCATCAAGGAAAAAAGAGGTCATTGTTCCCCTCTACTCGGCACTCATTAGACCCATTATAGAGTACAACTCCCTTTTTGGAATGCACTTCACAAGACATCTGCAGCAGCTGGAAAGGCCACAGAAGTACTTGACAAAGAGGATTACTGGCCTCAAACAGATGCCCTACACTGACCATCTCAAAAAACTCCAGCTTTACTCTGTAGCATATCGGCTACTCTGAGGAGATCTCTGTCTAACATATAAAGATATGTTAAACCCAGAGCTGTTGGACATGCTAAACCTAAAGAAATCCCAATCCCTCCGAGCTTCATGCTCTAGGGTTCCAAACCTTGTCACCACAATAAACAGGACATGCTGGAGGGATAGATTCCTGTCCCAGAGACTTCCTATACTCTGGAACAAGCTACCCATCTATGTCAAGCAAAGTTCCTCATTAGCACTCTTCAAGAAAAATCTTGATGAGTGGATGGGAAATAGGAAATACACCCCAGGGATCACTTCTGTGGCTGTGCTCAACAGGGGCACAGGAAATTAACTTTCTTGGGTGGTGTAAGCCAGGGAACCTTGTTGGCTAGACTTAGCCCTTGGGCCGATAGCCTAGTACCTACCTATGAACCTATGAACCCCTTCGATATACTACTTTAGGGGTTGGTCCAAAGGTGTGCAGCATATCTAAGTCCCTTTTTATAATACTCCAATTTTTATTTAAAGTATCAGTTACCATATAGCTGTCTTCACAGAATGTAGTAACAAAAGGACAAAAAGAGGTATAATTAATAAAAGTTAATCTCCCTTCATTGCCATGACTAGATTCATATATTGCTAGACTACTACTGGTCATAAACTCATCCCTTATACTACGAAACAAAGGTAAGGGATACTCCCTATCCAAAAACATCTCCCCCATTACATCACATTCACTCAAAAAATCATTAAATTCAGAAACCATTCGGGCTGCTCTTATAAGTTGCGCCTTAATGTTTCCACATTTAACATGTGGTGGATGACTGCTAGTGTAGTGTAAGTAACAATTAGAAAATGTGGGCTTTCAATATAATTTAGATTTAATTCCCCCACCTTCCATCTTGGATAATTCAACATCCAAATACACTATGCAATTTGTACCCACTGTCTAATTGAATTTCATTAATATATTCTACAAATGAACTTATTTTCCTCTGGGGATCCCTTCCAATAAATGAACAAATTGTCCAAAAAGTGGGCATACATAGAGATATAGGTATGAAATCTGCTAGTAAAAAGTGAACATCTTTCCCACCAAGCCATAATGATATTGGCATACAGTGGACCACAGGCAAAGTCCATGGCCACTTCCTGGTTCTGCTGGAAATAGTGCCCTTCAAACTGAATGAAGTTATAAACACTATATCCATCAATTGGCAATAGGTGTTAATAATATATTGGTTAAGTTCCATCACTTCATGTAAAAATTCACTAAACCATTCCATACCAATTTGATGGGGTATGCAATTGAACAAATCTTTCACATCTATAGTAATGAAAACTTCATCATGTATAGATTTTAAACTGTTACACATTGACAAAAAGTGCCATGAATCCTTACAAATGCAAGGAATCTTTGAAACACAATTTTTTAACTTGTTATCAAGGAATTTTACTATATAGCTAGTTTTAGACCAACCAGAATCAACAATTGGGCATGGGGGGGGGGGGGTTATTAAGATCCTTATGGATCTTTGGTATACTGAAAATCACTGGGAGCTTGGGAACTATAACGGTCATATAATTATATTCAGTGACTGTTATTTGGCCTTGTGTCAACATGTCCAACAAATCGTAATCAATTTTTCTATAAGCCACATTTACTTCATTTAAAAAAGGTTCACTATAAGTCTATAAGACTCACTATGCAAAACTTGAAACATTCTCTGTACATAATCATCCCGTTGCATAACTACTATCCCACAAAAATTAGCAGCAAAGGATGAGAACCATAGGTGCAAAATCTGGTAAAATACCATTTATTGGTAAGCGATTTCATCAGGTTTAAAATCACCAAACTTCTTCAGACACCATTTTACAAACATGCCCAGCCATTTATACCAGTGTCATAACTACCAGGAGCCAATGACATGAAGTAATCAGCCCCACATGATTCATTTGAAAATTCAGGAACCAGCAAGTTTAAAAAAATACCTGTTCCTTAAAGAGACATTCACAGCACTATTCATGTTGCATTTCTTCCCCATACAAAGTTGTATTTAATTCTGTGCAGGACTTTAAGGTATATAATTATAGCAGTGCTTCTTTTTCATGTGCTCATGCTGGTTGTTTTAGTAGAGGTAACAATTTTGTACCTAACAAGTATAGTGATATTGTTTGACTTATATGTGATTTAAAATTATATGTTCACAATTTAAATTTGAAGTATATGTATAGAAAACAACTGCGCAGTGATGGTGAACCTAACCTGAGAATACCTAGTGTATACAACCCGGAACTGCACGACTTGTTAAAAGTGTTTCAAGGTGCCTGTGAGGTTGACTTCAGACATTTTTGAAGTGTAACAACACTATTAGTAATTTAACAACTGAGGAAAGCAATATTTTGCAGGAATTGCATACCAACCACGATATAAGATATATGCAGCCTGACAAGGGGGATGGGATAGTAGTTATGCAACAGGACGATTATGTACAGAGAATATTTCAAGTTTTGTATAGACAGACTTATAGTGAAGCTTCTTTAAATGCAGTAAATGTGGCTTATAGAAAAATTGATGACGATTTGTTGGACATGTTGACACAAAACCAAATAACAGTCACTGAATATAATTATATGAACGTTGAATTTCCTAAGCTCCCGGTGATTTTCGGTATACTGAAGATCCATAAGTACCTTAATAACCCCTCCAATGCCCAATTGTTGATTCTGGTTGTTCTAAAACTAGCTATATAGCAAAATACATTGATAACAAAGTTAAAAATTGTTGTAAGGATTCATGGCACTTTTTGTAAATGTGTAACAGCTTCAAATCTATATATGATGACATTTTCATTACTATAGATGTGAAAGATTTGTTCAGTTGCATATCCCATCAAACTGGTATGGAATGGTTTGATGAATTTTTACATGAAGTGATGGAACTTAACCAAGATGTTATTAACACCTAATGCCAATTGATAGATATATTGTTAAGATATAACTTCATTCAGTTTGACAGGCACTATTTCCAGCAGAAGCAGGGAGTGGCCATGGGCTCTGCCTGTGGTACACTGTATGCCAATATCATTATAGCCTGATGGGAAAGATGTTTTCTTTTTACTAGCAGATTTCATACCTATAACCCTATCCATGCCCGCTTTTTGGACGATTTGTTCATTTGCTGGAAGGGACCCCCAGAGGAAATAAGTTAATTCATAGAATATATTAATCAGATGACTGGCTTTTTGAAATTCACTTACACAGTGGGTACAAATTGTATAGTGTATTTGGATGTTGAATTATCCAAGACAGAAGGTGGGGGAATTAAATCCAAAATATATAGAAAGCCCACATTTTCTAATTGTTATTTACACTGCACTAGCAGTCATCCACCACTTTAAACGTGGAATCATTAAGATGTAAGAGCAGCCCAAATGGTTTCTGAATTTAATGATTTTTGAGTGAATGTGATGTAATAGGGGAGATGTTTTTGGATAGGAAGTATCCCTTACCTTTGATTCGTAGTATAACGGATGAGTTTATGACCAGTAGTAGTCTAGCAATATAGGAATCTAGTCATGGCAATAAAAGGAGTTTAACTTTTATTAATGATAACTCTTTTTGTCCTTTTGTTACTACATTCTGTGAAGACAGCTATATGGTAACTGATACTTTAAATAAAAATTGGAGTATTATAAAAAGGGACTTAGATATGCTGGACACCTTTGGACCAACCCCTTAGGTAGCACATCGAAGAGGTAGTAACATAAAAATATTTTGGAAAGGAAATGTATTGATACCAGGACACTGACCAGTCAAATGCACCATGTGTTATGTGCCATCAATGCCATCATATTTTTATTGGGTCCAGCATTAAGGTATTGGACAAGACCATAAAAATAAAGGGCAAATATAGCTGCGACTCTCGGGCAGTGGTTTATATTGCCGTATGTACACAATGTAATGGATACTGTGTGGGCAAAACACAACGTAAATTGTCAGAAAGAATTTATGAGCATTTTTATGAAATAGCACAACACAAGGAAACCAATGCCTTATATATACACTTAAAGGTATTTCCCCAACACACTTTTAAATTTGCGGTATTATAGCAGATACAAAGTGAAACCCGTGGGGGACCATGGAAGCTATATTTAGAAGAGAAAGAGGTATGGTGGCAGATTTATTTGAATGCTAGTTGTCCACCAGGATTAAATGAAATGGTGTCCATTTCTAGTTTGCTTAAATTAAAAGCCTATGATAGATAGGGTTACATTCTTTTTCACTAGAAACGTGGTGTAATGTATAAATTCAAATGGTAGATGGACGTAAAGCAACATTAATAGTGCTGTGAATGTCTCTTTAAGGAAAATGTATTTTTTTTAAACTTGTAGGTTCCTGAATTTTCAAATGAATCATGTGGGGGTGTTTACTTGATGTCATTGGCTGCTGGTAGTTATGACACTGGTATAAATGGCTGGACATATTTGTAAAATGGTGTCTAAAGAAGTTCGGTGATTTTAAACCTGACGATTATTTTACTGGATTTTGCACCTGTGGTTCTCATCCTTTGATGCTAATTTTTGTTCCTCCTAGTGAACCACTCTAGTCATGGGATTGTGCCATGGTTCTGCCTCTGCTAGTGACCTGCACCTCTGCAAGCCTCCTGCTCCACTATATGCCTAGGAAGAGAAGCCAGCTAGGTGCAAGGTATGTATCTGAGGCTGTTGACCACCAACTCCTATAACAAAAACTGCTTGGTTTTCATGAGGACATAGTTAGTTTGAAGACTAATCAGCTAACTGAACTTCTCAGGTCAATGCAGGAATTTCTACACCTAACACAACCCTACTGGTTCAAACAGGACAACAGAAAGACATAAAAAATAAACTTACTGTCAATACTCACAGAGGATGGTATTTATACTGTTACATGCATCCCAACAGTTGAAGGACTTCCCAGCAGTAAAACTTTTACCTCCCTCAAAGTTCACTACCATCAAACACCAAATGCAGACGTACCTAGGTATTTGGTTGTTCCACACCTCTCTCTCTCTCTCTCTAAATAATTAACAAAGTTGACTAGCAGCAAAATACCAAAGTATCTGTTTATGTATTATAAACATGTTAGATTTCATACATTTTTGCCAGAAAATCTGAAGGGATAAAACTGATTATTCCAAACCATAAATACACTCTCCCACATCTTGCTTTAAATTCTGAACACACCTCCATCCTGCAAGTTATTGTCAACAGCATCTGTCAGTTTATTTTCAAGTCACTCTCAACTCCACTGCATTCCTGTACAAAAAATGTTTTCTGTTACCCATTAATGTTTATGCCACCTTATTTCTCAATTTTCTAACCTTCAGACTTATTCACAAGTGAGATCCCCATGTACACATTTGCTAGACTTCGAGAAATTTAAACATACCAATACCCATTAGAACCAATGAGCAAATAACTCTTTTCATACATTCATAGGTTCATAGGTTGGTACTAGGGCCTATACAAGCCTAGACATAACAATTCCCTGGTTATTTCTCCCCACAATATTTACTTCCCTGGACCCCTGTCTAGCAGGGTGACTGACATGATGCCCGGGGTAAATTTCCTATCTCCCATCCAGTCATCAAGGTTCCTTTTGAAGAGGGCCAAAGAGGCGCTTTGCTTGACATGTATGGGCAGTCTATTCCAGAGTATGGGGAGTCTCTGGGTCAGGAACCTACACTTCCAGCATGTTTTGTTCATTGTGATAACAAATTTTAGGTCCCTGGAGCATGTGGCTCTGATGGATTGGGATTTCTTTAAGTGTAGATTGTCCAACAGCTCAGGGTTTGAGATGGCCTTGTATGTTAAGAAGAGACCGCCTCTGAGTAGACGATATGCAACAAGAGAATAGCTGGAGTTTTTTTAATCAGTAAGCATAGAGCTTCTGCTTTAGGCTTGTGATTCTTTTAGTGAGGTGTTTCTGCGGCCTTTCTAGTTGTTGCAAATGTCTTGTGAGGTACATACCAAATGGGGCATTGTACTCTATGATGGGTCTAATGAGGGATGAGTACAGTGGGACAATGACCTACTTTTTTCTGTATGAAAAGCCCGTAGTGATGAGGTGTTCCTCATAGAAGGATTTCCTGACTGTTGTGGTGATGTGGTTATCAAAGGTGAGACTACTGTCCACCTGTGTTCCTAAGTCCCTTATCACACTTTCAGTGTTTAGTGTACTGCCCCCTATGTGGCAGTTCATGGGTACATGTTTTTTTCCCAAAAGGGATAAATATACACTTCTCGGCATTGAGCTTGAGCCCATGACTCTGGCACCAAGCATCTGTTTCTGTAAGGCCCTTTTGTAGAATATCCACATCATTTTGGGATTCAGTAATGGCTCCCAGTTTGCAGTCATCTGCGAACTATGTTAGCCAGAGTCCCTCAGTGTTGGCCTGTACTTCAGAGAAGTAGATGCCAAACAAGAGCAGTCCCAGGACTGAACCCCAAGGTACTTCACTTGTCACTTGTCTGGAACTGGATTTGGAGCTGGCTACTTTTACAGTGTGGGTTCTGTCAGTAAGCCAGTTGGCAACCCATCGAGTAACGTAGGGATTTATGCCCAGGTTAGTAAATGTATCTATGATTCCAGAGTGGGAGATGGTGTCAAAGGCCTTGGCGAGGTCCAGATAAGCTGTGCGGACTGCCTTACCCTTGCCCACGGCTCTGGAGACTGATTCAAAGAAGTCAGTCAGGTTCAGGAGACAGGAATGGCCCTTCACGAACCCAAACTGGGTGGGGTCCAGTGTTTGAAGGTTGCCAGTGTCTTTGTTTATAAGTTCTATGATAATACGTTCCATGGCCTTGCAGATCAGGCTGGTCTGACTGATGGGATGGTAATTCCCAGGATCCAAGGTGGATCCCCCCTTGTGGAGTGGGATAACTGTAGCTGTGCTCCACTCAGTGGGCATGAAGCCAGAGGTGAGGCTATGATTAAACATGACACTTAGGTGAGGTGCCAGTTCATTTCGTAGTTCATGTAGTACAAAGCCCAGGTGTTGTCTGGTCCCATGGATGCTGTATTCTTAGCTTTGGAGAGTGAGTTTTTTACCTGTGTGGCTGTGATTACTGGAATTTGGCAATCTTTCTGTATTGAGATGGGCCCTTTAGGGGGTGAGAGGGGGGTGAAGTGGCACTGACTCGATCTGCCAGGATATTGGCAATGTCCTTGGGATCAGTATATTTAATGCCATTTTGTTGTAGCTGAGAGCAGATCTGAGCATTACCATTTAGATTCTTGACATAGCTATAGAATGCCTTGTGGTTGTCTTTAGAATCTTTGGCAATTTTATTTTTGTAACTAGCTTTGGAGGATTTTATGAGGGATCTCAGCTTCTTACTGAGGCTGGTAAGGGATTTTTTCAATCCTGGGATTTTCCTCTTTTCTGCAACAGTCTCTTCCTTTTGTTGTATAGTTTGTTTATGACAGGGGACCACCAGATTGGCTTCCTTTTTTTGGAGGAGATCATCTTGGTTCTATTTGGGGATGGCACGATTCATGCACAAGTGGATGTGCTTGTACAGTGCTTTAGTGCTGGATTCAGCAGTCGAACTTTCAGTTCCCGTCTGCATGGGTGTCATGAAGTCTGTAGTTTCTGACTGAGTAGCATGAAGTTGGCCGTGGAGAAGTTTTTTATGGATGTTTCCTTATTGGGGGGTGGGGGTGGGATGTGGATGGCAAAGGTGATTAGCTTATGGTCAGACCTAATGAACAAGGGGTTGACCACTGGTGTGGAGCATCGATTTCCCATGTTGGTAATGACCAGGTCCAGGATATTGGAGCCCCTGGTGGGACTATGGATTAGTTGATCCAGGGCATTGGAATTTATGAATTCCAAGAACCATTGGGCAAAGGTGTTGGTACACGAGTACTTTTCCCAGGTAATGGCAGGGTAGTTGAAATCACCCAGTATTAGGGTGTTTGGCTGTATCTTAATATTTTCCAGTATGTTTAGAAAGGTGTAGTGAGAATCTTGGGGCATGGTGAGGGATCTATAGCAAGCTACAGTTTGGATTGCAGTCTTACCTAGTGTTAGTTGCACCTAGAGAATTTCAGATGCATTGTGTTGGGCAACTAGCCTGGAGGTGTGAATATCCTTGGTGAATATGGACACTCCCCCACCTTTAGTGTTTTGGTCCTGGTTTGGTGGCCGTTAAGTGTGGTAAGAGTTGTAGCCTGGTATTGCAGGGGTGCTGTCTGGAGCCTTGAACTAGGTCTCAATTACTGCATAGATATTGATGTTCTCCATTTTTAGGAGTGCCTCGAGAGAGTGGATTTTGAGGTTTAGACTTCTAGCACTGAGTAGCATTACTTTCAGATTTTTGCATACTTGTACCTGTTATGGTGGTGGTTTTGTCCTTTGAGCCTTGCCTAAAAATGGCACTATAGGGGTGGCAAGAGCCTTATTCAGTAACCTGAATGCCAGGGGCAACAGATGCAGAGCATCTCTGGCAAAGCATTGTGGTTTGTCAATCATGTTGTCCCAGGCAAACAGATACTGGATCCCTTTTGAATGACACCAGAAGCTTTGCCAATTGTTGAAGTCAATCATTTTGCCCTTATACTGTGGTATCATTCTGGGCAAAGGTAGGATGCTGCTCAGGGCTAGGGTCATCCATGTCTCTTTTCATGTAGTCCAGGGTGGTATGTCTCAATTCTTTCACTCCAACATGAACAATGACAGAGTCATATTTGTACTTGTCCTGGAGTGACTTGAGTGCATGCATTATGTGGTGGATCCTGGCACCCAACAGGAAATTGACTGTAATTTTCTTCTTGTTCAGCCTGGTGAGTGGGACATCACTGTGGCTGACTATAGAGTTACCCTTTGTAACGTCAATCACTGAAAAGGCCTTTTTTAAAAATACCACCATCTTCTTGGAGTCTTATTCAAGATACCAGGAATAAACAGTTCTGCCTTAACTCTCGCACTAAACCTCTATGTTCCTACTTTGGGGATTATGGTAAGAATTCAGTCATCTGCCTTTGTATCTTGTTTGTAAAGGGTATCATTGCCTGTTTTTAACCTTAACATTGTTTATTCAATTACTCGATGTACAGTTATTGTCATCTAAGATTTAGCCATCTAGAAAACCTGTTTGTCAGCCTGTCATACTAATGATAACTTGATTTTCAAATTATATTTTTCTCTGCATATTTATAGTGTTCCCTTTAGCTTTTACCCCTTCCTGTTTTACTGTGTAGCCCTTTAACCATAACTACACAGTACTTTTCACCAAGGCTGAGGAAGAATACAGTCTTATATTAGTCCACCAATATAGATGCTTTGCTTCACATACATGGTAATGCTGAAAGGCCTCCTCTTTGGCATAGAGTGATAAAGATCTCAGAAATGTCAATCTTGGACTGCATGTATGTAGAATTTTCAGTCATTCAGTCTCCTCATTCCTGGACTCAGCACTGCAGAGTTTCTGCAATTTAAATGGTTACTTTTAGTAAAACCAGTCACTGTACCTCCCTGTTCACTCCACTACTTTTCATCTATCACCTTACAGCCATGCATTAGTGACACTGTACCATAACATAGCTTATTATACATTTATCACAACTCCTCTATCACCTTGCGTACGCTCACTACAACACTGCAGCAAGGCCGTATTTACTCTTCACATTTTGTCTATCATCTTACAGATGTATATTTATGACACCAGCTGCCGGCTCTCAACAAGATTCTGTCCACTCATCCCTGTTCCTTACTGACAAATGTACCCCAAGAAAGCCGGTCTACTCATAACAATCCATGAATCATCTTAGAGGCATGCATTAGTGACACTAGCCATTATACCACAAAAAAGCCCTGTCCACTCATTTCTGTCATCTGTCACCTTAGAGACATGCATTAGTGACAGCAACCACTACAGAACAGCAAGGCTTGCCCACTTGTTTCTCTTTTTCTACATAGCTCATAACCTCATTTCATATAAAGTATGGTTTCTTACAGAGAAAAAAAAGGAAGACATTCACATGAGTGAATGAAGACAACACAGCTAAGACAGAGCTTCACAAACAGGTGGGATAGACATCAACTTCTGCAAAGATATGCTTTGATTCTTAATTAAATAATAACTATACTATATAACTGCCTGGACAATTTTTGTCATTGTAAAAAGGGGAGGCCATAAAAAGCTAATTTTATTATGCTTTATCACAAAGCAGCAGATACCTTACCGCTCCCCCCTCCAGAACAAATGCATAAACCTAGAGCTGTTCATCTTACAAGACTTTATTATTAACTGTCTTGTACATGGGCAAAAGGAGCCACCAATTAAAGCTAAGTGTGAGTCATGTAACAAGAAGCATGTCTCCCCCAATATACTCTGTAATGAATTAAAAAAGAACAGCGCCTCATTGGATGATGTACATTCATCCTGCATGTCAAGCCAATCAGCATCATTCACTGACCATTCTTCAATGTATGCCACGTGGAACAACTCATTTTTCAAATCTCCCTCCACCCCAAAGAAACATAACTGCTAAAAGGTTGTGAGGGCTAGAACTGCATGTTATGAATAGGCAATCCCCTCATTAAAGTATCAGTGTAGGAAGGGGATAAGGCTTGGAGCAGGTACAAAGTGAAACATACCATGCAGTCAGTGCAGTTATAAGACAGGCAGCTTAGAAATGTATGCACGTCAGCAGTCATAAAAAGACAAAGCATATCTTGTCCAAATATTACAGATTACTTCATCTCTAGTCTTCAGATTTTCTGGAAAAGCATTAATTATCTTCTAATGGTATAGCATTTTAAACCTTTCAAAACCAAATGTCTACACCATTCAGTGATGAACCCCTTAAAAAGGCCACACAACAGTTTAATAACCACTTCTCTGATACAGCTTTCAAATACTAATTCACCTAATTATTCCCTCCCCTACCACCCAGAAGGCTTCATTGTAAAGGAATTAAAAGACACCTTCTGTCATTATTTTATATTTGTATACCATTGATATCAATACTTTAATCTTATTAGGCATGAAAAATGAAGACTGCCCTGTGGTTGAATATGTATGTTAGAGATGTGGCTGCAAACACAACTGCAAAATCCATAACCTGGATCATAAACAGATTCTGTAATGAAGATGCCAGCTTAGCATTGTGAGGTGAAATAATCATTCTCTCTAACTTTAAAAGTGGATGTAAATATGCAAAGAACAGCTAGTTCAGCTCAGTGTTTTGTTGTAAAGGTTTTGGATAAAATAGCCCATCATTAGCAGGTTGCTATTCTGGTCTTGCCCTTCCAATCTCTGATGCTAGCTTTACTGGTAATCTACAAAATATGCAGACATCACAGTATAATGCCTACAGATTCATAACTACACTAGAAAGTTGATTATATGAACGTTGATTGTCTGAAACTTCAATTTTCCGAACACAGCCTTCCAGAGTTTTCGGCTAGGAGAAAGTATAAATTTGGAATTTATAAATGCTATACATATTCGCTTGCATGTGGTTTTTAAGCTTGTACTACAGTAATATACTGTACCATTTTGTGCTTCAGTAAATTTGTTTTATTTTTCTTGTTTAATGTTAATCAAAAACATTTTTAGAAGTTTTTAATCCGATTCAGTTATGTGTCTGATTATCTGAACTTCCAATTAGTTTGAATAATCGACTCTCTCCTATTGTGTACACAGAAGACAACCCCAATGTATCACAGTGAGTGAGGTTGGGTGGCTACTCTACTGCCAGTTGCTCACAAAATAATCCGGTACTTTTTCGTTAATGGGGCAACAGCTTTCTTGGCCTCGGTAACGGTTTTGTCGTAATGAAAGCTGTATTTTTATTGTATATTTAACTCTCCCTGTTTGCTACTGCTTCTGTTCCTGTAAAACTGGATAACTATGTTCATAATTTCAGAACTGGGCAGCCTACAGTATGCAGAAGTGCTGTGCATGTAAGTGGCATACCTGTCAAACGTCCCTGATTTACGCTCAAAGTTTTAGCTCTGTCCCTCATAAATCCTCTTGAAAATTATGACTTTTGGAGAAAATGCATTAATTCACTTCGTCTTATTCTGTCACTGTCTCAATATCTCAAGTTAACAGTAGTAATACTTTAAAAATCTCCCCAATTACTTGTGGATTTGTTTCAGAATCTTGTGAGATTTGTCCATGAGTGGTTGACGACTAGGCCATTTTTTTTCCCCAAAAGCCTTCTACTGCTGTAAGTGTGGCCTGCATGTTAACAGTCTACCTGCATGTATCAATATAACTGGCTGTTATATGTTAAAGGTTTAACACACAATCACATAGCCATTTATTAGGTTGACAAACTTATAAAAATATCAACACAGATAATCTGCTCCATCCTACCGGGGTCTTTAGCCTATTCGCTAAACAGTCATTGTCTTAACAGTAGAAGGGCTTATTAACTTTAGTAATTATAATATTTTAAGCATGTTGATGGAAAAATAGTTAATAAGACTCAAATTTAAAAAGACTGTTAATAGAACACAAGGAATAAGCCAAAACCGTTACTGTGGCAAAGAAAGTTGTTGCTCCGTTAACGGAAAAATACCAATAATCTTTCTGCTCTGCTTATCTCTTTCTCTTAATATATAGTAAATGCTATCATGTTTGTATAAGGAACTCTCATACATAGTTAGGGAACTTTGCCTCACATTCAGTTATTCATGCCCTGTGACTATCTAAATTTGACTGCCTCCACTAATTTTCCAAAACTCTGCATGTTCCTTTCAAAATGTCATCCTTATTCTCCTGCCCAATCTGCTACCAAGTGTTTTGTTAAAATTTTTACCTCAAAAGGACAAATAGTGAAGTCTTAATCCCTTCTAGTTTGCACAGAGCTTTATAATTAAACAACTATTGATCACTGCCATGCATTCAGGCAGTATGTTATTAGTGAAGTACTGTATCAAGAGTGTTAACATCAGGTGACCCTAGGTAGCATGTTAAAATTACAATATAACTTCCTAATGCAGGAAGTCAGGGCTTTTTCAATTTGTGGCCTAACTCTGGGACTGACTACCTAGTGATGTAAAATCTGTTTAAAACTTTTAGCACATTTTTTTTTCCCTTTCTCCTTTCACTGGCTGGTGTAAGCACAAGATTGTCATTTTGTGAAATCACCCCCTTTCAACTATTTAAATTTATTCGCCATCCTATGTATTCCATAGTACCAAAAATTAAAAGTGCCCACCCCCTTTCAATCTGTCTTGCTCTTAATAGTGGCTCTCCTCTAAAACTTAACTTTTTAGACAGCTGACTCTTTTTATCTTGTTTGATATTACTTTTCTTCTGTAGAAAAAGGCAAAATATGCCTGCTTTATGAGGTTGCTAGGTAGAAAGCACAACCTATGATGTAATAGTTTGTGATCACGTAGGCTCATAAGAGTTCTACCTGGTGCCCTTGATACTGTTATCATTTGATCTGTGCTATTATGTATAAATGTTTACTTTTGTCATGCCTATCTAATACTGCATGTGTGAACCACAACAATATGGAATAAAAGCAATTGTTTTTGGAAAAAAACACTTAACTCTTTTATGGAATAAAGTTTACTGTGCATTCCTGGTATGTCATCTGGTTCTTCTGAACTAAACATTTTTTATAGGTAATACTGTATGGGTTCCATGAAACTTGTTGATTATGCCACAGAGTCTACAAAAATATGAGTTTGTGATGCACCTGTCTGATGTCAGAAAGGTGTCATCTTTATTAGCTTGTTATGATATGGTCTTGCACTGCAGTACACAAGAGAATCATAACAGAGCAGCATTAGAAGTATGTTGACAGCTGTTAAAACTATAACACCCTTCTTGTCTAGAATAAAGTGTCTAACCATTTGTGAAGCTGTCATTTGATCAGAGTACACTTTAGTTGTGCTCTCTGTCTGTGTGGCAACACCATAAAACATTTTGTTCTTGTACATTTTTTTGTCTCTGACAGTTGTAGTACATGGGGCACCTAAAGCTCCAAGTGCTACATACAATATGATCGTGTCACTAATGATAACTGTTTGTTAATAACTTCTTAAAATGGACTCAGTTCTAACTGGTAATCTTATTATAATTCTATATTGTGTGTTTATATGCTATCTTTTCTGTTTATTACTGTCACAAAGACAGCACTGAAGAAGGGCCCTAGTGGTCTTGCTCAACTATCTGTTAATAAATAAATATACAAAAACTGAAAGGGTGGTCTTTTTTTAAAAAAAAATGTGTAGAACCTGTCTTACACGCCATCCCCACTCAGACACTCATAAGTACACACACACACACAAAACACACAAACACATACACACACACACACACACACACACACACACGCGCGCGTGCCCGCTCACAGATTGCTGTTCCCCCTTGCAGGAGATTTGGAGCTAGACAGGTTCTAAAAGTAATTGGATTTCCATTTTTGTAGGACTATTTTATGTTTGGTACTCAACCTGCTGTATTTTGATAAGAAGTTCTGTTAAAGCTTGTTGTTGTTGCATGTTTGTCCTTTTCCCCATCAACATTTTGATATTGAGGTTATTCATCTGTACATTACTTTTCAGTCCCCAGTTTCTTATAAAGACTTTACAGCTTCAGTACTTCAATAAGCTTTGTGGTAAAGTAAGTTACAACTGTGGTGCAGGGTAAGAGAGTTTTTATACAACAGGTTTAGGGAATGTTTAGAAAAGGTGGAGATTTTACTTCCTTCTCAACCCAAGTTGTTTCATCCACCATAAATTGTTACGGGGTAATAAACTTTAATAAAGTAGGAAACAGATGTTGTTACAATCCATTTGAATGTTTACAATGTCACATTGACCACTGTCTTGTGAATGTATATATAAATATATATATAAATATATATATATATATATATATATATATATATATATATATATATATACATATATATATATGGTTCCAGCCCACGGTGGTGCAGCAGTAGCGTTGTTGCCTCACATTAAAAGGTTCTTCCGTTCCATTCTCAGCTAGTGTGTGGGGAGTGCCTTCTGTGTGGAGTCTGCATGCCATCCCTGCGGGTCGAGTGGCGTTCCAAAAGACATGCGTGAATGGGCGTGCCTTTGTTGAAGGTTAGGCGTCGAGCTGGCAACAAGGCACCGTGAAAATCTACTGCAAATCATTAGAGGACCGGAGTTCCGCTGTGGCAACCCCTAACTGGGAAAAGCCGAAAGACAACAGCAATAACAACATGGTTCCACTTCATATCATCAAATTATCATTTCATCGAATTTCAAATCATCGAGACCAAATCGTCAAAAGCTCATTTAGTCGAAAACTCATATCATCGAATCTCAAATCATTGAAAACTATAAAGCAACTAGAAATAACATCCCAGACACTACTACAGTACAACACACCACACTAGCTGAAACCCACCTAGGTGGGGGGCTGTGCCCCCTCAAAAAATATTCATATACCAACTCCTGGATTGCACAACAGTGGGGAGAGGGGAATAATTCCTCATGCTGGGCAAATATTTACTTTTGTTATTTTCATCTCATCCGTGCCATCTTGAGCATTTTCGGCTTTCGAGTATTTGAAGTAGAATCATATATATATTTACACACACACACAAACACACACACACACACACACATATATATATATATATATATATATATATATATACACATATATATATATATATATATATATATATATATATATATATATATATATATACAAATGTAACCTCCCTGACATCACAGATGCACAGGTGAAAGCTGCCCTCTCCAAAGCAAAAATCACAGCATCTATGGGACCGGACGGTGTCCCAGGCTGTGTCTTACATGATCTCCAAGAAGAACTGAACCCTCACATTAAGTCACTGTTCAAACTTAGCCTTACTACAGGATATGTACCCAAAGAATGGCGTACAGCTACAGTGGTCCCACTCCACAAAGGTGGTGCCACAACAGACCCCAGAAACTATCGCCCCATAAGCCTGACTAGTCTGGTCTGTAAAGCTATGGAGCATATTATCATGGAACTCATAAACAAAGACAATGGGAGCCTCCAGACACTGGACCCTACCCAATTCGGCTTTGTTAAGGGCAGATCTTGCCTCTTAAACCTAGTTGATTTCTTTGAAACAGTTACCAAAGCCATAGATGAGGGCAAGGTAGTCCACACAGCCTACCTGGACCTCGCAAAAGCCTTCGACACAATACCCCACTCGGGCATCACAAATAAGCTTACCAGCTTAAATATCAACCCCTATATCACAAGATGGGTTGCAAACTGGCTCAGAGATAGAACCCACATGGTCAGAATCGCAGGTGCCATGTCCGAATCCAAACCAGTTACAAGTGGCGTCCCACAGGGCTCAGTTCTGGGACCTCTCTTGTTCGGTATATACTTCTCTGAGGTTCAGGCTAACATGGGGGGATTATGGCTGACAAAGTTCGCAGATGACTGCAAACTGGGGGCCATAATCGAATCTCCAGCTGACACAAGCATCCTCCAAAAGGGTCTCACAGAGATGGATGCTTGGTGCCAGAGCCATGGCCTCAAGCTAAATGCTAAAAAGTGCATAGTCATCCCCTTTGGGAAAAACAAGGTGCCCACAAATTACCACATAGGTGGTAACCCATTAAGTACAGAAGAAGTAATTAGAGATTTGGGGACCAACGTAGATAGTAATCTCTCCTTTGATAATCACGTTGCCAAAGTGGTTAGAAAGACCTTCTATATAGCCCACCTTATCACGAAAGGGTTCGCATCTAGATCAAGAGAGGTTATTGTGCCCCTCTACTCGTCACTCATCAGGCCCATAATTGAATACAATGCCCCTTTTGGGATGTACCTTACCCAACACCTGCAGCAACTGGAGAGACCCCAAAAGTGCCTCACCAAGAGGATCATGGGCTACAAACAGATGTCCTATGCAGCTTGACTAAAGAAACTCCAGCTCTACTCAGTTGCCTACCGCCTACTCAGAGGCGATCTATGCCTGATGTACAAAGCCATGTCAAACCCAGAATTAATGGACATGCTCCACCTCAAAAAATCCAAGTCCCTTAGAGCTACATGCTCCAGGGACCTAAACCTCAGCACAAAAATAAATAGATCATGCTGGAGGGACAGATTCATTTTCCAGAGGCTCCCCTTACTCTGGAATAGAATCCCAATTCATGTTAGATATAGCCCCTCTCTGACCCTCTTCAAGCGAAATCTGGATGCGTGGATGGGAAATCGCAAATTCACCCCTGGGATGCCTTCTGTGTCCCTGCTAGACAGAGGCACAGTAAACTAATCTTAAAAGGGTACCTTCTGTGACCTGCTTTACAGAGGCACAGTAGGCTAATCTAATAGGGAGGCGGAAGCCAAATAAACTCTGGCTAGGCTTATAAATGCCCTAGGGCAGATAGCAGATAGCCTAGTATCTACCTATGAACCTATGAACCTATATATATATATATATATATATATATATATATATATATATATATATATATATATATATATATATATATATATGTGTGTGTTCATAGGTAGGTACTAGGCTATTGGCCCAAGGGCCTAAGTAAGCCTAGCCAGCAAGGTTCCCTGTCTTACGCCACTCAAGAAAGTTATTTTCCTGTGCCTCTGTAGAGCAGAGCCACAGAAGTGATCCCTGGGGTGTATTTCCTATTTCCCATCCACTCATCAAGATTTTTCTTGAAGAGTGCTATTGAGGAACTTTGCTTGACATAGATGGTTAGCTTGTTCCAGAGTATGGTAAGTCTCTGGGACAGGAGTCTATATCCCTCCAGCATGTCCTGTTTATTTTGGTGACAAGGTTTAGGTCCCTAGAGCATGTAGCTCAGAGGGATTGGGATTTCTTTAGGAGTAGCATGTCCAACAGCTCTGGGTTTGACATAGCTTTATATATTAGGCAGAGATCACCTCGGAGTAGGCGCTATGCTATGGAGTAAAGCTGGAGTTTTTTGAGACGGTCAGTGTAGGGTATCAGTTTGAGGCCAGTAATCCTCTTTGTGAGGCACGTCTGTGGCCTTTCCAGCTGCTGCAGATGCCTTGTGAGGTACATTCCAAAGGGGTATTGTACTTTATAATGGGTCTAATGAGTGTTGAGTAGAGGGGAACAATGACCCTTTTTTTCCTGGATGAGAACCCTTTTCTGATGAGGTGTGCCATGTAGAAGGATTTCCTGACTACTGTGGTGATGTGATTATAAAAGGAGAGACTGCTGTCCACCTGAGTCCTAAAGTCTCTTATCACACATTCGGCATTAAGTAGACTGCCGCCTATGTAGTAGTTCATGAGTTTTTACCAAAGGGGATGACAATGCACATGTTGGCATTGAGCTTGAGGCCATGGCTCTGACACCAGGCATCTGTCTCAGTGATGCCCTTCTGTAGGATGTCCACATCATTTGGGGACTTGACTATGGCTTCTAGTTTGCAGTCATCTATGAACTTCATTAGCCAAAGGCCTTCTGTGTTAGCCTGTACTTCAGAGAAGTAGATACCAAACAGGAGATGTCTCAGGCCCGAACCCTGTGGTACTCCACTTGTCACTGGTTTCAAGTCAAATTTGGAGTCTGCAACTTTTACAGTGTGGGTTCTGTCAGTGAGCCAGTTGGCAACCCATCTTGTGATGTAGGGATTTATACCTAGTTTAGTGAGTTTAACTATAATTCCAGAATGTAGGATGGTGTTGAAAGCCTTGTCAAGGTCAAGATAGGCTGTGTGAACCACCTTACCCTCATCTACGACAACTGCTAAAACAATGTTTTTGCAGGGGGGCAAGCCCCCCTGCACCCCCCACACCCCATGCAACTTAAATATACTTACTCCAAGATTGCTCTACAGTGAAGAGAATGGTAATAGTCTCATTCCAGACTGTATAGTACTGTATATCACCGTTCTGTTCACTGTGTATAGTACTGTATATCACCGTTCTGTTCACTGTGTATAGTACTGTATATTACCGTTCTGTTCACTGTGTATAGTACTGTATATTACCGTTCTGTTCACTGTGTATAGTACTGTATATTACCGTTCTGTTCACTGTGTATAGTACTGTATATTACCGTTCTGTTCACTGTGTATAGTACTATATATTATCGTTCTGTTCACTGTGTATAGTACTGTATATCACCGTTCTGTTCACTGTGTATAGTACTGTATATCACCGTTCTGTTCACTGTGTATAGTACTGTATATCACCGTTCTGTTCACTGTGTATAGTACTGCATATTACCGTTCTGTTCACTGTGTATAGTACTGCATATTACCATTCTGTTCACTGTGTATAGTACTGTATATTACCGTTCTGTTCACTGTGTATAGTACTGCATATCACCGTTCTGTTCACTGTGTATAGTACTGCATATTACCGTTCTGTTCACTGTGTATAGTACTGCATATCACCGTTCTGTTCACTGTGTATAGTACTGCATATCACCGTTCTGTTCACTGTACCGTGATCATGACCTCAATAAATTTTGAATTAAAAAATAAACAACTGGTTCTGGCAAATATCCTAGTTCTTTCAAACATCAAAGACTGGGGAGCATTCATTGAAGAGGTTATTTTTTACTTTTATTCATGTCATTCATTTGTTGAGAGTGTATACCCCACTATACACAAGCATTCCTTTTTAGTAGTGACCCAAGAGCACTGTCTCACTGACTCACTCAGCATCACACAATCATCAAATAGAGGTTGGAGGAATCAAACCTTGTACCATTGACTACAGGGAGCAGCATGAGCTCTAATCTGTGCAAACTTCCAGACAACTTTTGTGTTAGCTTCCTTGCCATTCAGTTGCTTGTGGTCATTTGCTTGTAGATGAACACTTGGCTGCATATTCCAGTGCTGTGGCACACAAATACACAGACTTTATGAATATGCTTTCTCCCAATTTGTGCAACCTCAGAATCAATGCATTCATTGATCAGGTATTGGGCAAAGAACTCCGATGTCATGAATACAGAGGTGGGGATGGGGCCTGCCTGCTACAAACACACCTTTTTCAAACTTTCTACCAGTGTGAGTTATGTGATCAGTAGCAAGTTAGTGAAACTTCAGCAGTCAATGTTTAAGTTATTAATGTAGTCTTTTAAGTATAGCATTTAGTTCAGTTGATGTTAAAGTTGCCAGGTCATATTAATTTGGTTTCAATTTTTTGTTAAGTATTTGTTAAATGTGTAAGCGAACTCCTCCCCGGACACTTTTTGCTATGAGTTGGGCTAAAACAGCAAAGTCAGATCCCATCTGTATGGGAAGTACAAAGTAGCCAACATGCTTTTGGGGAACTGTGAAGTGGAGTACCTGCAGTGTAATGGCTGATCCATTCTAGGGTGTTGCTCAGTAGTTTAAGAGGCATGTTCATTCGCTTATTTTGTTTTGTGTCAAGAAGTGCAACGTGAAGCGTTACAGTCGACAGCTGCCCTTATCATGAAAGCTGCCTGGAGTTCTACCACAAACAAATTTAGATTTCCTAACACATCTTCACAGACAGTTGGGCCTTCTGCAGAGGATCAATGTAGCATATTTGCATTTTAAATGGAAATGATCAGCCTTCATTCTTTATGCATGTAAATGACAGTACTTTATAAAATGATTTGGACTCACTGGCCTTGGCAAGGCTTAGCACAATGAATACGCAGTGTTCTTAGCTCAGATGTGGCATGGTGATTTTATGCATTGTACTTCACTTTAGCTAATCTCATTAGCTGTTAAGACTATTAAGAGAGCATGCCTCAAGATGTCTGATGCAAAAGCTGACACAGTAATTCATAGTTTTGTTATAAAATTAAGCTGCATGCAAACTGGATTAACAGCACAAAATGAATAAAAAAGTGTCTTGTGTAGGCAAATAAGTAGCAGGCTGTAGCCATTTCATTTTCACACCATAGCTTTCCATTGACATTGAATAGATAACAATACCTCATAACATCACACACACACACACACACACACACACACACACACACACACACACACACACACACACACACACACACACACAAAAATTTACTCTCTCAAACTGAAATGGATCTACCCTCAGAGCTCTTCATCACAATAACCCATCAGAATAGATGTTCTATACTGCTTTCAAATATTGCAGATGTTTTAAAGAGAAGAATTGCAAATTGCACCCTTAGAAACCATTCATCATCAGTTTAACACAGAAATGCTTACATTGTTGATGCCAGTAACTTCAAGCAGGCCTCAGAACAATACAGAAATAAACAGGTGTCAATGAGACAGCAAGCAGAAATGAATTGCCCCTACGCAGAACTAATGGCTTTAAAAGCTGTTCAACACTTTGCTCTGCTTCAGTTTTTGTTTATAAGTATGCCAAAGTGAAGTTCTAACAACACGTAAAAGCTAACACAGGTGTGCTTTTCAAGCTTTTGTTAAGAATCTGTATATACTGTTAATGAGTCTCACTTTAAGGACATGTTTAACAAGTTTATTTTTTTCCCAATTTTGGCACAGGATCATGGTGTGTTATGTAATGCACAATTTTTTACATTGCATTGTGTAAACTGTTGTTCACTATGGGTTATTCTCAAACAATGCAATTGTTCACATTTACTATTTGCATTGTTGTCTACCACTGGTTCATTTTGATACTGCAGTTATTTCTTTGAACTGTCCTTTATTCATGACACTACACTACTACTCTCTTGCTCATCTGGTGGTTATTCCTTGATACTGCAGTTATTTCTCTAAATTGACTTTATTCATGGCATTACACTACACTACTGCAGTGTTTGGTGATTGTATTTGATCCTGTTGGTCATTCATTCATGCTGTTGAGCACTGCTAACTATTGTCGATAGTTCCCTGCTACAGCTGTACTACCCCTTGCTGCATTTGTTACAGTCACTAATTTAAGTAGCTTGCACTGTTGCTAATTACAGTCACTAGTTTAAGAAACGTACATGTTGCTAATCACAGTCACTTGTTTAATGAGTTTGCACTACAGTTAATCACAGCCAAGATTTTAAGTAGCTTGTATTGCTGCTAATTGCTGTCATTAATTTATGTATCAAGCAATGTTGCTAATTTTAGCCACTGTTTTAAGTAGCTTGCACTGTTGTTAATTGCAGTCACTAGCTTAAGTATCTTGCAGTGTTACTAACTGTATTTACTAGTTTTAAGTAGTTTTCACTGTTTCCAAACATATTCAGTAAATAAAGTATCTCCCACTATTGTCCATGACAGTCACTAGTTTAAATAGGTTACACTGTTACCCATCACTAACATAGTTTAAGTATCTTGTTTGTTTGTTTGTGTCTTTCGGCTTTTCCCAGTTAGGGGTCGCCACAGCGGAACTCCCGTCCGCTAATGATTGGCAGTAGATTTTTACGTACTGGCTTGCCGGGCCTAATGCACAACCTTCAACGAAGGAACTCCCATTCACGCATGTCGCCACACAGAAGACACTAACTGAGAATCGAATGGGCAACGTCTAACTGTGAGGTGACAACGCTACCGCAGCACCACCACCATTGTTAATCACAGTCGCTAGTTTAACTATCTCGCAGTGTTGTCCATCACATTCAGTAGTTTAAGTAGCTTGCACTGTTGTCCGTTAAAGTTACTAGTTTAAGTAGCTTGCTCTGTTGCTCATTGTTGATCATCACTGACACTAGTCAAGGAAATAATAAATTAAGCTGATATTGAGTTACTGATTGCCCTGAGTGTTCACTGCTGATATTCGTCTACATTCTGCATTTAAGTTATTACTCACACTGGTGAGTACTGCTGTTTAGCTCCCTACTGCACTCAAGTTAATTGCAATGAATGTCTCCTGTAATGTTGTTGTTACCTAAAATATTATTAGCACACATGAAGTGATTGGAGTAAGCTTATCCGGTATATTGTATTTTGCCTACAGTCATAGCTTCTCTTGATCATAAGCTGGTTAATGCTGTTACATTTTCTCTTAATGTATTTATTGTTATTTATTCTAACTAACCAATTATCTCTACTATTCCCTGTTCTTCTTATTATCCTTGAGTAATGTGTTCATCCATTGGTATTGACTCATTCCTACCTTAGTCCAAATCAAAACATTTGTCCCCTTCAGTGCTTTAAATTAATCCTTGTACCCACTTTAACCTTTCCTGTATACCTATTCAGTGCACTAACATTATGGAACCTCATTCAGCTATTGTCCTGCCTGCAGCCAGCTTGACAGCTCTTGGTATTTTGAGTCCATGTAGTAACTATCTCATGTTTACTGCAAGCTTATTATTACTGCTTCCTACTAATTCAGTATATGAAAAGTGTAAATACTTACGATTCTTTGTGTGAAAGTTGTAAATAGATATTGAACCTGGAGGTCTCCCTGTCACATTGATCCATACCTTCATTACACTCACACTGGCATTTTCAAGAAAATAGTTGCCAAACCTCCAAGACATTGGATTAAGAAACTTCAGCCGTTGGGCCTCACCCTAACACCTTCTCCTTTACTGTGTACCTCTGCAACCAGTCCACATGTCTGCATCCACCCAAAGTAATATTTTAGTAATTGTGGCTCTTTTGTACAGACTTAACAAGGACAAGGTGATGGTTAGCTTTCTTTCTGGGACCGGGATCCCAGAAATAATGAAGGTTCTTGGGTTCAACCATCCTGATAAGTGTGATTTTGACCTGGTGGTAGCCCATGTTGGGTGTGAATAATGTTGGACAGTCTTCCCAGTTGAATATACAGAAGGGCATGATATGTTTTATATATGTCCAAGATAGGAAAGACACTGGTATTTAGTGATATTCTTTCATCGCTTAGAGTGATGCCAAGATTCAAGCATGAGATACTTGACTTTATTAATTGGCTTTGTAGCTGATGTCATTCTAGGGGGGATACAGCAAGTGTCATCTTCAGATGATATGGCTGGTAGACCTTACTGTTTTGTCAGGGTTGGTGAGCATCTTTCCTATTTTTGGTTTTTGCATTCTGGTTAAAGGACTTACTTCCCCCTCTAATGCTTTTCTAGGTAAAGTTTGTCTGATGCACATTCTAACATAGTAAATTACAATTCAGAGCAAATTAAGATGGCCATATTCAGTTCCAAAGGACTCAAAAAAAAGTTGCCCAAATTTGAGGCCCTCATGCAACTTGAATCATTCATATTTTTATAGTTACAAAGAAGACATGGTACAAATGTTGTGAAAGCATGCTGTTTTTTTTTTTTTTTTTGGGGTCAGCACTTATTGTACCATCCAGCCTACTTACAGTTATGAGCGAGTGTGAGTAATCTTCAGGGACCCATTTTGTCTTAATAGATTCCTCATGCTCCCAAAGTTGAAATCTTAGACATCCAAATTTTTATTTATTTTTAATTAACATATGTTTATCAGAAAAGTCTGACTTGGAATGAGTCAGCGGAGGCCCAGGGAGAAATGCTCTAGATGCATGTCTTTGTAGCATGGGAGGAAACCAGAGTACTGAGAGGAAACCCACACAAATGCAGGGAGGACATGCAGACTCTGCAGCTGAGAATCTAACCAGAGTACCTCTTGCTGTGAGGCGACAACACAAACCGCTGCACCACTGCACCTTAAAGGGTCTTCACTACCACTTCACTTCTAATTTTAGGCCTATGCCCATGTGCCCTGCTGACCTTGGTAATGTTTTAAATAAAACACCTATAAATCCATGTACTTTTGTAATGATGATTTCAGTTACCTGTAAATAAACTGACTTACACCACTAGTAAGCTTGACCAAAGCTTCCATGACTGTGTAAATGCTAACTATCTAAAACAGATAGTTGCCACTTTGACGAGGGCTCCAATATTTCATTCTTGACTTCACCAATTTGGCTTTTTCTAGCATAGTTCCCTATGCCATCCTGTATTTTCAGATCTGATCATAAGTCTGTGTGCTTCTTTAAACCTGGTGACACTTCCCAAACAAATATCTTTTTGTTCAGGGACTTCTCAAAAGCAAACCTACAACATTTCAGTGACTTAAGGAAATTATCATTTTATTTATTTATTGGCATCTGTTTACCAGGATAGTCTACTAGGCCAGTAAGAGCCCATTTTCATTGGATGCCCAGGAGAAAAACTCCACAAAAAACATGAACACAGAACAGAATTTAACATTTTGTTAAGTTTCACAAAAAACATGTACATAGACAAATAATTAGCAATTAGCTAAAGTAAAGGTAAAACTGAATTTGGCAATTAGTTACAATTAATACAAACTTTAAATTACAGAATGAGACAAGACATAAATGAAAGAGCTAATATTATATAAAACGCCTGCCATAAGAGTACTTAGGTTATCTCAAGACATTTTGTGGTCGTTGAAATAGTGATCGTTTGAAATAGGTAAAGAAGAACATTATGGTAAATAATTGTATAGAAATAAAAATATATTCATGAAGTAAAGGTAGTCAGGATTTAAAAGGTGGGGGCTTGGTGCAAGTGCAATTCCACATAGAAAAGAGGACCTCTTATAAAGAACTTTTGAATGATGCAAGTTTTATTTTTCAAAAACATTTTTATTTTGTTTTCATTATAAACATACACAAATGTACATGTAACAAATGCAATAAAACAATAACAAAACAATTTACAATATTTACATTCATCCTTGATAAACAATCATTTTATGCATGAGAAGTTATCAGTATTTCTTCAAAAGGTTTTCTAATTTTCGCCATGCTATTTTTTATGAGTAATGCTATGAGTTCTATAACAAATGGTTTGCAGTTCTATTTTACAAACAACTTTTGCTGAATTAATAAAATCTTTAAACATCAAATCTTGTTTACTTTTCAAGTTCAAAGTAATAATTTTTCTGGCAATTGCAAGAATTGACCAGAGTAACTGAATATGAGATTTAGGTATTACATTAGGTATAGGAACATTGAATAGGATTAGTGAGTTAGAAATATGACAGTTATCAGACCATAAAACATTTACTAAATATTTGAAGTCTTTCTAGTATTGAACAACATTTCTACATTCAATGAACATGTGAACCCAGTTGGTTTTTAGTAATTCATCACATTTCCAACATTTACTTTCACTGTTTTTGAGTATAAGATTTATTTTATGTGGAGTATAGAAACTCTTATTCATAAATTTCCATGTATACAATCACCAATATTTATTTATTTTTATTTTATTTTACATTTGTTAACCAAGTTAGTCTAGCTGGGTAAGAATTTACCCTTTTTCAGTGGAGACCTGAGGGGAAGAGCCCCAAACAGACATGCAAGTAGAGACATGTTTACAATAATACAGAGCAAAACAATGTCATGAATACAATGGATAAGAAAAATAATGTACTCCATGGAATTATGCATAGCTTTATACATAAAAAAGTATAATAATAAGGTTGTAAAAGGAAAAACAACAATAATAAATCCAGGAGATATGCCATAAGGGAATTAAGGTTATAGGAATTATTTTGAAAAGAAACATGGTATTATTAGATTAGTGGCTAGAAGGAAAATTGTGAATGTGCAGGGGGCATCAGATCTGAGGATGAAACTAAGAGTAAAAAAGTAGAGAAAAGTGTATGTACAGGGGGCCTCAGATCAGAGGAAGAAATGGTGCAGAAGAAGAAAGTAGTAGAGGAGGGATATAGTGATCTAGAGGGAGGGTGTAGAAGCAAGAGCAGTTAGATATAGTAAGTTATAAAAAGAGGAAAGGTCATATAGATCAGAGTTAGGGGTGAAGTGGGTATAGGGAGAGGAAGGGGCTAAGTAGGGTGGTTACAGGTACATATAGGGTTGTTACGGAGATACAGTATCAGGTCATGTTTGAAGTTAGGAAGGGAGGTATGGCTTCAGATTTGGAGTGGAAGATTGTTCCAGATAAGGGAGATGGAGTGTTTATAGAGTATTATACCTATGTTCTTGTTGGGTCTATAGAGTTATAGTAAGTGTTTATCAGAGCTGCACAAAGAACAGGGAGGGGTGTACCAGGATATCATGTTGGACAGGCTGGACAGAGATGGACAGTCAGAGTTTAAATTAAGAATTCTAAAAGCTTGGATTGGCTGATTTTTGGCCAGAAGGTGTGGGGAGTTTGAGCCAATGTAGATTTGTGAGTGAGGTGCAATGATGGGATTTATAGGGGCTGCTGGTGACAAATTTAGCAATTTTGTTCTAGGTTTGATCTAGCTTTGTCAGCAAGTTATTTTGTAGAATGGAAAATAGAGGGGAGCCATAGAGGAGGGCAGGGAGGAAATAGGATTGGGCTAGCAGTAGTTATGAGTTGGGGATCAGGAATTAGCTATTTCTGTATAGCAGGCCCAGTCCTTGGTGTGTTTTCTTTATGGAATGAAGTATGTGGAGGTCTAGTTTGAGCTGGTCATCTATGATGACACCCAGGAGTGTAGTGTGTGAGTCTGGTCTTATGATGGTGCCATTTAGAGAGAATATGAGAAAACTGCATTTATTGTGGGCTAGAGTTTTAGGCAGGAATAATAAGAGCTTAGTTTTAGAGGGATTCAGGATGAGTTGATTGTTGGTGAGCCACTTCTCAACAGAATTAAATGAAATTTGGTTGGTATTGCGGAGGTTGTTGATAGAGTCAGAAATGGAGATCAGAGTTGAATCATCTGCATACTGTATGATAGAGGAGAGGTTACTTGCAGTGTGTAGGTCATTGGTGAAGAGATTGAAAAGAAGGGGACTGAGAATTGAGCCTTGAGGAACACCAGTCTGAATTGCCAGAAAGGGTTAGAATGAATTTTGCAATTGCCATTTGCCAATATAATGAAGAAGCGGTACCATACACAGAATTCAATAACAATTTTTTGGATTCATCAGATATTTGTTCTCCATTAATCTTTACATAGTAATTCCAAAAATTTGAGTTAAACTTTAGACTGTCTTCTCTTAGTATCTTAAAGATAGGTGAGATACCTAATTTTTCATTATCTGTGTTTTCAAGACACCTAATAAAAAGCTGAATCAAGCTAGGTATAGATTCAGTCTCTAGGTTGATTGATACTCTCATTTTGTTTTCTATAAACAGCTGTAATGAGCGTATAAACAACCAACTCTCTTGACTATTATCAAAACTACATAAGAGAGTTTAGTGGTTTAATACTCTTATTTTCAATAAACTGATGCCAGAATATCAAGTTATTTTCCTTTAATTTTTGCATTGCATTGATATTGAAAGAATCTGGTCAATCAGGGGAGTATGCTATAGGAATATAAGAAATAGAAATTGTTTAATGTTGTAATTACAGTCAATGTAAAAGACAAATGAAAAAAGTGCCAAATAATCCAAAGAGCCGAGAACCTTAACGCTCTTTTATTTTGAATAAAATACAGCGTTTTCGCTACCAAAATGTAGTAGCTTCTTCAGAGGCAAGAAAACACGTTAAAAAAGGCGCCAAGCCATTTTATAATAAACACAATTTGTTTCAATTAAAATTTTAAGGGGCAATTGATGCTCTCAAAATCCCCGTTTTTTTAAAAACATACACTCATAGAAACAAACACCTTTTCAAAATATCTAAATAAACGATCTTCACACTAAATGACAATAGAATAAACTCATAAAGTTAACATTACTATTATATATGTTAATAAAATACAAAATAATTTACACTTTATGGAAGTAATAATTCAAATAATTTAAAATCATGCTAAATTAACTAATATGTGTATCTAAATAGTCCTTCTTCAAACTGTACTTTTTAGCGTAAGTAGGACCTATATTTTAATACCGGAGCGATGTTACAGCTCTCATTTAACCCTGGAAGGTTAAAGGCATTCAATCTAAGTTGTCATTCTAACTCAGAAATCTCCAACAGTAAAGAAGTAGGACCACCTCTAAAAGGTCTATGTACACAATCTATGCCCATGAAAACAAAGTTATGGCCCGAATTTATTTCAACATGCTTTGCTAGGGCATTTTCACTCTTATTGTTTCTTATGGCATATATGTGCTGATATATGCGCTCTCTGAATTTCCTGTCAGTTTTACCGACATAATATGCCGGACAGCAAACGCAGAAAGCCACATATATAACAGATTTTATAACAGAAACTGACAGGAAATTCAGAGAGCGCATATATCAGCACATCTATGCCATAAGAAACAATAAGAGTGAAAATGCCCTAGCAAAGCATGTTGAAATAAATTCGGGCCATAACTTTGTTTTCATGGGCATAGATTGTGTACATAGACCTTTTAGAGGTGGTCCTACTTCTTTACTGTTGGAGATTTCTGAGTTAGAATGGCAACTTAGATTGAATGCCTTTAACCTTCCAGGGTTAAATGAGAGCTGTAACATCGCTCCGGTATTAAAATATAGGTCCTACTTACGCTAAAAAGTACAGTTTGAAGAAGGACTATTTAGATACACATATTAGTTAATTTAGCATGATTTTAAATTATTTGAATTATTACTTCCATAAAGTGTAAATTATTTTGTATTTTATTAACATATATAATAGTAATGTTAACTTTATGAGTTTATTCTATTGTCATTTAGTGTGAAGATCGTTTATTTAGATATTTTGAAAAGGTGTTTGTTTCTATGAGTGTATGTTTTTAAAAAAACGGGGATTTTGAGAGCATCAATTGCCCCTTAAAATTTTAATTGAAACAAATTGTGTTTATTATAAAATGGCTTGGCGCCTTTTTTAACGTGTTTTCTTGCCTCTGAAGAAGCTACTACATTTTGGTAGCGAAAACGCTGTATTTTATTCAAAATAAAAGAGCGTTAAGGTTCTCGGCTCTTTGGATTATTTGGCACTTTTTTCATTTGTCTTTTACCAAGTTTGTGGTTCGTGTATTTTACTTTTTGAAGTAATTACAATCAATGATATTTTTAACATTATTAAATATTTGATTAATGCCATAAAATATTTAAACTTTTTATTAAATAAACAAAATTCAAGTAAAAAACAATTAACTCTACTTATTCCATATTGTTCCCTAAATTGATTTTCTATAGTTCTGACATACGTTATATGAATCTCATGTCTTGTTTTCCAGACAGATATATAGGTAGGTGTGATCCAATGTAATATTACATTAATTATAACTGATTTGGAATAAAGATCTAAGCTATTGGATGCTATCCCATTACTGTTCCAAGCTCTAATGTGCCATTTATATACAATCCTAGGTTTTAAGGGGAACCATAAAAATGTAAGTAGGATGGAATCTATTTTTTTAAATAAGTTTTTGGGAGGGGGTAGTATCCATGACTGTATATAAAACAACATTTTAGGTAAAATTATAATTTTAATTAAAGAGAGCCTATCCTCCATTGTAAAGAACATTTTTATTCCATCTTTTGATTAGTTCACTAATGGTGGTTATTAAATTATTGTAGTTTAGTTTAACAGACTCTTTCCATGTACTGTTTATACTGCCACCTACATATTCTAATTCATCATTTTCCCAATTAAACAGGCTATTCTCTCTTAGGTTTTTGTTGATCTTTTTGTTAATTAGTAATGTTTTGGATTTATTATGATTAAATTTAAGCCCTGAAATTCTTTCAAACTTATAACATCATGCAAAAAAACATCAATATTATCCAAATGTTAACAACATATCATCAGCAAATAATTGCAGCTTAGGATACTAGTCCTTACTAATTTGAAAGCCTTTTATATTTTGCTTATTTCTGATATATGTAGCAAAAGTTTCCATTGAAAGAATAAACAATAATGGTGACAAAGGCCAACCTTGTCTAGTTCCCTTGAGGATTTCTAGTGATGAGGATAGACATGATCCAGTTTTCACATAAGATTGTGTCCCACTATAAACTTTCATTAATAAGTTGACAAAATCTGAGGAGAATTCAAAACCAATCAGAACTTTTTGTAGATAAGACCAACTAATAGAATCAAAAGCCTTTTCTATGTCTAGGCTGATAATATTTAGTTGTTTTTGTATTTACATGCTATGTTTATTAATTATAGTAATTTAATAATGTTATCTTGCACTTTTCTATGAAGAATGAACCTTGTCTGATCATTATGTTTTAGATTAGGTAATATTTTCTTTATGCCATTAGCTAATATTGTCATGTAAATTTTATAATCAGTGTTTAGTAAAAAAATTGACCTATATGAATCACAACATTTGGGGTCCTTACCTTGTCTTTATATGGGGGGGATAATTGAGTATTTCGACGTTGGGGTGTTATACATTTTTGCTTCACCATGCTAAAGGCACTCATCATTTTCTTTATTATATATTCAGGAAAAATCTTATATAGTTAAGGAATTATTTCATCCAGTCCTGGGGCTTTATTATCTTTTAAATTTTGTATTTGCTCTTTCATTTCTGTTAGTGTTATTTGTTTATTTAATATGTTATTTTGTTGCATTGACACCTTAGTAGTTATATTTTCATGAATAAAATTATTTATTACATTATCTGTCTCCAAAAGTAGTGTGTGTTTTTATATCTTTATAGTAGCTTTTGAACACTTCTAATATACCCATTAAGTTAGATGTACTCTTAACGAAACCATCACTTTTATATTTAATCTCATCAATAAGATTTTGATTGTTTATTTTTTTTTTGGATCTTACTGCTATTTTATTTTGATATATACAGCATAATATTGTAATTTTAATTTTCCAGGTTTATGGCTACCTTAGGATTCAGAACTTCTAAGTATTTTTGATTTAACTTAGTAATTTCATTATGTGCTGCTTTGTTATTTGGTTTTGAGTTCATTTTTATCTTGTCTATTTTTTGTAAGTCTAAAAGTTCTTTGTTCTACTCTCTCCTTTTTTTAAGGTACCAAGATTTTATTCTACCATATATATAAACTTTAAAGGTGTCCCATAGTATAGTATCAGTCACTTCACCATTATCATTTGTTTCCATAAACATGTAAATTTTTTTCATTATCCATTCCCTAAAGTCATTTAACTTAGTTATGTAAGCAGGAATTCTCTGTAGAAATCTTAAATCATCTGTATGTGTAGTTAAGGTAAGGTTTATATCATTATGGTCCTAAAGTGGACAAGTCATTATATATACATCACTTATTTTAGAGTATATATTATTTGATACAAAGACCTTATCAATGTTTGTTTGTGTACCAAACCGATATGATTAGTAAGTACAGAATAAGGAATTATGTTCTCTTAGACCATGTATATCTTTAAGGTTCATCTGGTTTGTAAAGTCATTTAACTTCTTGCTTGAGATGTTAGTTTTATTTTACCATTTTTAGAAGTATCATTGCCTGATAATAGGCAGATAAAATCACCTGTTGCTATAATTTCCCCGTTTGCATTTAAAGTAATCAGGTCCAGATATTTGTCAACATATTTATTACTTAGTCCTCGTATCCAGTATGTATTAAAGTATAATAATTCTTATTGATTTCCAAAATAACTATGCTTAGCATACCACCTTTATCTGAAATTGTATCTATAATTCTTGGCATATTATAAGTATTTTTCCATAGAATAAGAGTGCCTCTTCTCTTAGTCTTAAAACATGAATCAGCCAGAATGGTATAGCCATTAAATGAATACTTTTCTAGATCTTTTTTTAATAAATGGGTTTCCTGTAAAAAGATGATCTGGGCTTTATGCATTTTGATATATTTAAGCAAACCAGCTCTTTTGACATTATTGTTCAAACCATTAATATTTAATGATAAACATTTATAAGCCATTGACTAAAATGTGTACATTATTACTAACTGAAAGACCTTTCTTCCTTGTTGACTTGAAATCTACTGAAAACTAACTTATCATGGATGTATAACATGTATTAAGCACTACTTTCAAAAACCCCAAACTATTCACAAACACATACATGAAACATAAAGTTTCTGATTTAGTTGAAAACTTAACTAAACCATCCATCTACCACCTCTCCAATACCAAACAACAGAAATTATTAATCTCTGCTTAGAATATAGTATGAAAACAAAAAAGAAAAGCATTATGAAAGCAACTAAAGAAATCTGAATCCATGAAATATACATTAGAATGAGAGTGTCCAATATATCTGAAGCTATATGAATATGTCACATATGATAATAACACCTCTAATACGTAGATATGTCAGAAATACACATCAGATCAAAGTATGTATAAACATTAGAAGCTGAATGTTAAGAAGATTGTCATTATTTCCAAGACTTTTCAAGAAACATCAGATAATTTAACCATTTTTTTCAGTCATCTGTCTAACATTTTTCATGTAAGGATCTGTTGAATATATATATATATATATATATATATATATATATATATATATATAGAGAGAGAGAGAGAGAGATAAAACACTTATTACAACGTAACTATTATATTTTACAATTATACACATATTACTCATAAGTAGTAACAATATCTATGCTGAGGTCTTTCATCAGGAAAGGGAGAGAGAGAGAGAGAGAGAGAGAGAGAAAAAAAGGGGGCCTCACAAACATCTGTTTAGTTACTAAAGGTTTAGTTATATAACATAAGTCTGATGTTAATATGCGTAATGAGTTTTCTAATGCAGCTCCTAGTTCACTTGATGTCATTTAGTTGCTAATAGTGTCATTGAATCTACAGAATGTATGCATCTATAAGAGAACATAGGCATTTTCAAAGGAGTTAAACAATTTTATCAGAGCTAATAGGTTCATAGGTTCATAGGTTCATACTAGGCTATCTGCCCAAGGGCATTTATAAGCCTAGCCCATAGTTATGTGGCTTTTGCCACCCCTTTAGTTTGAATAAAACTATGCCTATTATTTTGCTGTGCCTCTGTCAAGCAGTGACACTGAAGTAATCCCTGGGGTATATCTGCGATATCTCCCATCCATTGGTCTAGATTCCTCTTGAACAAGGCCAGCGAGGTGCTCTGCCTCACATGTACCGGTATTTTGTTCCACAGCATAAGGAGTCTCTGGGTGATGAATCTGTCCCTCCAGCACGTTCTATTAATAACCGTGTCAAGGTTTAAGTCTCCTGCCCTTGTGGTTCTGAGGGATCTAGATTTTTTGAGGTGAAGCATATTCATCAAATCTGGGTTTGACATGGCCTTATATGTCAGGCACAGGTCACCTCTGAGCAAGCGGTATGAGACTGAGTAGAGCTGGAGTTTTTTTAGTCAGGCAGCATAAGACATATTTTTGAGACCCTTTATCCTTTTGGTGAGGAACTTTTGGGGCCTTTCAAGCTGCAGCAGGTGTCGGGTCAGATACATTCCGAACGGGGCATTGTACTCAATCATAGGTCTAATGAGTAATGAGTACAGGGGGACGATGACCTCCCTTGATCTAGATGTGAATCCCTTCATGATCAGGTGGGCAATATAGAAGGTTTTCCTAACTACTTTAGCAACATGAGTGTCAAACGAAAGGTTACTGTCAACCTGGGTCCTCAGATCCCTGATGTCTTCTTCTGTGCTCAGTGGATTGCCACCTATATGGTAGCTAGGGGTAACCTTGTTTTTCCCGAAGGGTATGACTATGCATTTCTTGGCGTTTAACTTTAGGCCATGGCTCTGGCACCAGTTATCTGTTTCTGTGAGGCCCTTCTGAAGGATATCTGTGTCAGATGTGTTTTCGACTATGGCGCCCAGTTTGCAGTCATCTGCAAACTTTGTCAGCCATAACCCTCCTGTGTTTGCTTGTACTTCAGAAAAGTAGATGCCGAACAAGAGTGGACCCAGGAATGAGCCCTGTGGGACACCACTTGTGACAGGCTTTGAGTCTGACATGGCTCCAGCAACTCTGACCCTGTGGGTTCTGTCACTTAGCCAGTTTGCAACCCATCTTGTGATGTATGGGTTTACATTCAAGCTGATGAGTTTTTCGATGATACCTGAGTGGGGTATTGTGTCGAAGGCCTTTGCCAGGTCGAGGTAGGCTGTATGGACTGCCTTTCCCTCATCAATGGCCTTGGTGACTGTCTCGAAAAAGTCAACCAATTTTAAGAGGCATGATCTGCCTTTGACAAAGCCAAACTGGGTTGGATCCAAAGTATGCAAGTTCCCTATGTCTTTGTTTATGAGTTCCATTATGATCCTCTCCATGGCTTTGCAGATAAGGCTTGTCAAGCTAATGGGGCAGTAATTTCCAGGGTCGGTGGAGGCACCGCCCTTGTGAAGTGGGACCACAGTCGCCGTGCGCCACTCCTCGGGTACGTATCCTGAGGTGAGGCTAAGATTAAACAGCTGTCCTAACTGTGCTGAAAAAATTGCTTGAAACCACCACGAAGTAAATCCAACAGCATTTAATAGTAAAAACAAAAACGGAAACAAGCGCTTTCACGCAATAAAATTGCGCTTCTTCAGGTTACAATTATACAGAAATTTTTCCTCCCTTTTATACTAAATTATTAATTGCAATTAATCAATTAATTCAGAAAATCAGCACATTGTTAAGAAGAAATTCATCAGAATTCATTTTAACAAGCCTAGAATTCCACTTAAAAACTAAATACATCATTTATAGCGTTTATGTTTTCAGTTATTTTTCATGAATTAAGATCTCATTGGCAAGCTATCATCAAAAAATACATAAAGTATCAATAATTGATGGTAATGTGCTTCACTAATCATTCTTGAGGAAGTCATGCCCATATTTAGAAAGAAGCTTATCAGTGCACGACATTAGTTATAAGTCACATTTCCAAGTTAGGTAGAAACAAAACCAATGTTACTTATTGTTTCGTAGATGTAAAATCATGAAACCATATGTTACTATAGCATTGAAGTAAAACATAAACATAAAATAAAATAAAATGAAATGTGATGATCATAAACAGAATTTAACATCAAAATTTAACATCAAAAAGTGCAGGCAGTCAAAGTTTATACTAATGTATTCCATAAAGCATTTATAAAAATCTTTATCCATGTATGGAAAACAACTAATAAGGAGTAGTTGATTAATTAAAATCACGCTTTCAAAGTGGAAACAAAAATAGACCAGCCATCGTCATCTTAATTACCTTGCCAACAACTACACAACAATAATGCTACGTGCCACTAAGACCCAAAATATGCCAAAATGATCATATTTACTTAAGCATATTTTGAACAAGCTGCACTAAATGAGTAATAAAATAAATATTAAAAATAATACCACAAAATAATACCACAAAAACGAAGCAACTAAGTCCACGGTGCATTGCAACCCGTAGGCTCCATTTCATTTCAGATGGACGCTATTTACTAGTTAAAAACTAAGAACTCCAATATTCCAATAATGAGAATCAGGAATTATGTATATATAAAAAAGACAACCACTTGATTAAGATATATATTATAGTGAACAAGAATAACTAATCAAGTGAAAAACAATATATGTAGAACAACTATGATAATGAAAAATATAATATTATATGTAAAAAGCTATTAATGTCATTGGTATCACAAAAATATCTATACTAGAAAATTATTGTCAGAGCCATAAATCGACACCGAATCAAACCATTAAGACCACAATTTCAGTCAAGTACAAATTGATAATGTGACCGAAGTAATTATACACAAGATATACGTGTAAAAAGTGCATAAAGTGCATAAAACTTTTTCTCTACCTTACATTAACATTATGTCTATGTCATCATCTAAAATAAAAACCGAAGTCACACAACAATTTATTCCCAAGTAGTTCCATGCAGTATAGGGTGCCTAGGTATATTATCAGGCAATGTCTAAATAAAATAAGATAAAATAACATTTCATTGTGGCAAAAATACCAACACTAAATGTTGCACGAAATGCATACTGTCATTAACAAATGAGAAATGATGTTGAATCCCATAAACCTTGTCGTATTGAATCACCTAAAATAAGTCAACGATTTTTATAAAAGGTCCCACTTGCAAGTTATCAGTGATATGATATATATTAATCATTCTTATAAGAGTATAACAAAATATCAATCAAGTGGGTCCTAACAAGACTGACCGGATAGTAACCACCGTATTCAGACCAGGTGGTATGTGGGCTTTCAGTCTTAGAATCCACCTTAATTCAAAGGTTTCCAAGGTGTTTATATGGTCACCCTCCCTTCTATTGGGATCTATTATTTGTAAAACCTGGAACACAAAACTATGTTTAGGATGAGTAATGCAATGCAGAGCCAGTGCATTGGTGGAGTTGTTCCTTCTTATACTGTAGACATGGTTATATATCCGATCTCTTAGTCTTCGCGAAGTCAGCCCCACATAATAGCTATCACAGGAATTACAGGTAGCTAAATGAATAACATTTCTGGTATTGCAGTTTGCGTAAAACAAAGATTTTGTACTTGATTCAACGCCTGGTGGAGTAGAGCCACACTTCTTAGTAATGTATCCACAAAGGGAACATTTTCCACATGGAAAAGTGCCTGTTTTTAATTGAGACCTGACATCAATAGGTGTAGTAACCAATTTTTCTTTGCATAATAGCCTTTTTAGGTTCATACAATTCATGTACCTGAAAACTGGTTTTTCATTGATAATTTCTAAGACTGCTACATCTGATAGCAAGATCTTCCAATTATCTCTCACTATACTGGTCAGGTACTGCACATCACTGGTGTACTTTATATCATATGATACTTTATGGACCATGCTTTTTGTTGATCTATAAGATCTAGAAAATTTAGTCTGAGATGTAGTATTATCAAGCATAGATTTCATCATATCATCTATTAACTTCAGTGGATAGCCCCTGTCCATAAAGTATTTCTTCTGAGTATCGATTAGTTTAAGAGCATCTGATTTATCACTACATATTCTAAGTATCCTGCTCATCTGATTCTTAATTATGTTCTGAAAGATATGACGCGGATGTAGGCTGTCATACTGGAGAATCCCATTCCTCCAGCAGGATTTTCTGTAGAGAGTGGTTATTAATTCACATTTAATATCTTTCTTAATGGTGATATCCAAAAAGTTTATATTATGCTTAGAAAATTCATGAGTGAATTTAAGAAACGAAGTAGTATTATTCATGTAATTAATAAATGAATTAAGAGTAGCTTCATCCCCATTCCATAATATCAATATGTCGTCTACAAAACGTCTATATATGACGACGTTAACAAACCTGGGATCATTAAAGATGTATTCCTTTTCCCATTCAAGGACAACAAGGTTGGCATATGCATTAGCACAGGGGGTGCCCATGGCCACCCCCCATGTTTGTGCATATACCATATCTTTAAAGGAAAATATTATTGTTCAAAACAAGATCCAACAGGCAGCATATATTCATAATTTCACCATTATCCATATTTAGTTGTGTCATATGTGTTCTTATTGCATTTATACCGTATTCATTAGGGATATTGGTAAAAAGACTCTCAATATCTAATGTGACTAACAAGGTATTATCTGTTATTTTATTTTTCACCATGTTCAATTTCAGATCATCTAACAATCTAAAAGAGTCAAGTAAAATGGTGGGTACTTTCTTCACAAGCATTCCTAGTTTAGTTTGTATATATGAAGATGCATTTTGAGTCACCCAATGGTCACCTGATACAATGGGACGCAAAGGGGGTGGATGCTTACCCTTATGTAGCTTGGGCAGACCTTTGATAATAGGTATCAAAGGGAATTCTATCATCAAAAAATCATAAAGAGACTTGTCAATGGATCTTGTCATTAGCATATCATATAGTGTGTCATGGACATACTGTATTATAGATTTTATGCGCGGTTTCTCAATTTTCTTATATGCACTATCACTATTCAGCATGCTCAACATTAATTGCTGATAGAAAACCGCATCCATTGCCACAATCCCCTCTCCCTTATCTGCTGGCTTAAATACGAGATTGGGGTCATTACATAGTTCTTTCAACTCAGAGCTTTCTTCTGTGCTTAAATTTATAAAAATGCTCTTTTTTTCATGACAATCATAATAATGATAAAAGTCCCGCTCACAAGTTTTCAGGAAGCATTCAACGGTTTGTACAGGTGGAGGCATAAAAGTACTTTTTCTCCTACAAACAGAATTGTTCCATTGATTATCTACAGAATTAGGCAAGCTATCTTTAAACAGCATCTTAAGGGAGAGTTTCCTACAGAACTTTCGTAAACCTATTAAAGTGTCAGATATATTACTATGTTGGGAGGGAATGAAGGACAAACCCTTATTCAAAATATGTTGTTCATTCAATGTAAATGTCCTAGATGACAGGTTAAAAAACAAACAGTTCAAACTTTCATTCTTCTTCTCTGCTCCGGTGCATCCCCCGATAGTTTCCTTTTTCCACTTCCCCGGCTGTTGGAATGAGCACGCACTATCTCTTTGTATGGAAGGGGAAAATTTAAAGGCATAGGCGTCATAAACTTGTTGCTCACACCGGCTATTTTAGGTTTGGCACCCAGAGCGTTTTGATGAATCAATCCCTGCTTATTGCAGGGTAAAGAAGGAAGGGGTGTGTCAGACAAAATAGATGTCTCATTAATAGCATTGTCCACCTGTAATCTATTTTCAGTCATTCCGTTCTGTACAACCACAATGTCACTGTTAACGGAACTGGGAATTGTTTCCGCTTGACCAAGATGTATTTTACTATTTAAGCTAGATCTCGGCCATATAAAGATACGGCCGAGACAAAAGTCCTCACAGTCACGTTTCAACTTTCTCATTTTTATCTGCTCAAGTTTACTACTATATAAAGACAACTGCCTGTTCATGGCTTGTACTTTGGATTTACAAAATTCAGTCTGATAAGTAGTAGTAAGTAAGTTATACTGCTCCTCTACCTTTTTAAGAAGCTCCGCTTCAAGCGGTGTAAAGTAGTCCAACAATAACTGGATATACCTATTTCCAAAGTCGATGTTCAGTTTTTGCCATTGCCGAAGTAGCTCAGGATGGCTATCCCCATGGGTCGGCATGCATAGAACACGCATGCCGCGGGGGATAACCTTGAAATGTAGGCACGCTTGCAAGTGCCTTCTCTGCCAGACGAGCCTATGCAGGCGGTAAAGATCATTTTCTAGGGTTCTCAGACTTCCAAAAAACTCATACATATTCTCACTGGTGCTGGATGGACTCTTATATGCTTCATCATTTATATCCATATGTAATAACGGATTATCCTTCTGATAGAAAAGGCAGTTCCAGTTCTCATTAGCCATGGTACTCACTGGGTTATAGTCTAGCTCAATGTTCTGCGTATCCATCGTGTGAAGACCGGTTAGATGCAAAAATAAGAAGACTAACTGCAGGAGACAATAACCGATCGTCCAAAGGTTTCTTGCATCAAAGGTAGAGGAACAGAGCTGAAAAAATTGCTTGAAACCACCACGAAGTAAATCCAACAGCATTTAATAGTAAAAACAAAAACGGAAACAAGCGCTTTCACGCAATAAAATTGCGCTTCTTCAGGTTACAATTATACAGAAATTTTTCCTCCCTTTTATACTAAATTATTAATTGCAATTAATCAATTAATTCAGAAAATCAGCACATTGTTAAGAAGAAATTCATCAGAATTCATTTTAACAAGCCTAGAATTCCACTTAAAAACTAAATACATCATTTATAGCGTTTATGTTTTCAGTTATTTTTCATGAATTAAGATCTCATTGGCAAGCTATCTTGTGGGTTTAATTCCTTGTTGAGTTCGTGGAGCACACAGCCGGGGACACCATCCGGTCCCATGGATGCTGTGTTTTTTGCCTTTGTGAGAGCAGTTCTCACCTGGGCGTTGGAGATGTTTGGGGGGCTACAATCCTCTTGTATAGATATCTCTCCTTTTGGGGGGGGGGAGTTTGCACTGAACCTGTCAGCCAGTATGTTGGCAATGTGTGTAGGTTCAGTAATCTTCATGTCATTTTGAACTAATTCTGAGCATATCTGGGAGTTTCCTCCTAGGTTTCTAACATAGCTAAAGAAGGCCTTATGATTGTCTTTTGAGTCCTTGGCGATTTTTCTCTCAAAATTAACCTTGGATGATTTTATGAGAGCTCTTAGTTTTTTACTTATAATGATCAAAGGTGTCTTACCTTTCAAGGATTTTGCTCTATCTTGTAGTAGCTTCCTCCTTTTGTTGTAGAGCTTGTTTATGGCTGGGGTCCACCAGACTGGATGCTTGCCTTTGGTACAGAGAGTCTTAGTTTTGTTTGGGATTGCCTGATCCATGCAGTCCTGTAGGTGCTGGTAGAAGGCATTTGTAAGTGATTCAGCGGTTTGAGTAATGTTTACCACTGGCTCAGGGGCCTTAAAGGAGACCACACTAGTTTTTAGAAGTGTGAAGTCGGCTTTTGAGAAGTTTTTCACTGTGGTCTTTTTTATTTCAGGTGGGGGCGGGATGAGGACGTCCAGCGAGATTAGTTTATGATCTGATCTCACCAGTGAGGGGTATACTTCGGTGTTGAACATTTTGATCCCATGTTCGTGATGATGAGATCAAGTATGTTTTCTCCTCTAGTGGGGATGGTGACTAGTTGTTCCATGGCATTTGAGTTTATGAACTCCAGGAATCTTTGGGTCAGAGTGTTTGGGCTTGAGTAGTGTTCCCAGTCTATATTAGGGTAGTTGAAGTCACCTAGTATGATGGTGTTTGGAGATACATTTATCCTCCAATGTTTTCAGGAAGGCCATGTGAGGTTCCTGAGTTTGAGAGGGTGGCCTGTAACATGCTACAAATTGCAGAGCAGTCTTGCCTATGGTTAATTGCACCTGGATGGTCTCTGATGCATCGTGCGTTGCCACCAACCTTGAGGTGTGGGTGTCCTTTATGAATATGGACACCCCTCCTTTCTTGGTGTTGTCCGGATTTTGGGGCGGAACGCATGATATGAGGTGAAACCTGATAGTGCTGGGGTGCTCTCAGGAGCCTTGAACCAGGTTTCTGTCACAGCACAGACATCGATGTTCTCCATATTGAGAAGGGCCTCAAGTGCGTGCATCTTGAGATTGAGACTTCTGGCATTGAGCAGCATTACCCTTAGTTTTTCCTTTTTGTGTTCTAGGGTGGTAGGTTTAGAATTTGAGCCTTGCCTAAAAAGGCACTATGGGGGTGGCAAGAGCCTTTGCCAATATCCAGAAGCCCAGGGGTGACAGGTGCAAGCCGTCCCTTGCGAAGCAGCGTGGCTTGTCCAGCATGTCATCCCAGGCAGACAGACATTGGATCCCCTTTGAATGACACCAGAATTTAAGCCAATTATTAAAGCTGATCATCTTATCACTGTATTGTGGCATCATTGTGGCTACTGCTCAAGGTCAGGGTCATACCTGCCTGGGCTACATAATCAGAGAGCTCCTCGATGTCCCTTTTCATGTAGTCCAGGGAGGTACGTCTCAGGTCGTTGACACCAGCGTGGACAATGACTGAGTCGTACTTGTACCTGGTGTTGAGAGACCTGAGTGCTTGCTTTATGTGGCGGATTCTAGCGCCCGACAGGCAGCTTACTGTGACCTTCTCCTTACTCAGTCTGGTGAGCGGGACGTCAGTGTGTCTGACTATGGAGTCACCAATGACGAGTGTGTCTGGCATTGTGTTTGGCCTTATGGGCTGTGACTGTTTGACACTCTGACTGTGTGGTCTATGTGTTGCATGTGTTGGGTCCAGAGGTGGTAGTTGTTTGGGTGTCTGCTTTGGTGGCCTCTGCTGTTTTGGTAGATTATTGATCAGAGCCTCCGAGTATGTCTTTGTGTGATTATGTGTATGATTTGAAGTTGTGACGGTACTATGTGTGACTGGGTATGTATTGTGTGTGGTTACCTTCTCCTCCTGTCTGGTCTTGCCAGTCCTATGTTGAGAGAGCTCAGCCTCCAGTTTGGCCGTATAGTTGCATCTCGCATGTATTTGTGTTTTGTGGGAGAAGGAGAGGATTGTCTGTGTACATGAGGCAATTGTAACATTGCCTCAATATTCCCAGGTTCACCAGTTGAGCAGGAGAGGACACTAGCAACTGATCCCTCGACATACTAGAAGTAATAGATAAAGAGACTTTCAAAGGACTCTGGGGGATGTGGGTTTTAGGCTGGTGGGGTACTATCTATAATAAGAGTGCTTTATCAAGGTGCAAGTACTGTAGGAGTAAGTGCTAGGCTTTACAGATAGAGAATAGTCTACTTGGGAATCAAGTAGAGATGAACTTTTCAGTTATAGGATACGCTGGTTAGATCAGCAGTACAGCTCAAGGAAGGTAGTTTTAAGGGAAAATTTGAAGAGTGGAATTTAGATGGCCCGAATAGTTTAACCTTGTTTAACTGCCGCTGCTCTTGTGTGCAACAGTGGCAACTTCGCGCTAAATTGCGCTAAATTGCGCTAACGCGCGTTTAGCATGTTTTATATCAGGGGGCTGAAAAAAGCTAGGTACTGGCCCAAAACGACCAATAGACTACAAGTTACTGGCTGAAACCTCACAAAACTGGACCAACAGGCAGCTCAATGCTTCCCACTTCCACTGGTAAGCAAGGGAACTTCCTCTCTTCCAAATTAGGCAAAGAATCAGTAACAGGAACTACAAACAAAGTCCAGGGATCAGCAACTCTGAAACTGGACTACTCTAGCTCAGTAAGGCGGAAAAACAAGAGATATTTTTTTTTTTTTTTCAGAAAACAAGGAGAAACAGATACAGTAGACACTTATAAATGCTATAAATCGGCTATCACAGCCTACAGAAACAATTTGCAGCAATTACAGATTTAAAAGTAACAAAATGAGATTTCAAGTGCAATAACAAGATATATGCAGAAAAACAATTACAATATATCAGCAAAGCAGGCGAAATACAGTCGCTAGGTAATTAGAAGTGGAAAGCCACAAAAAAATACTTAAATCAGGTAAAGTCGCTTTTTTAGCTCTCTGATTTACCATTTAAAGTATCTAGTGAAGGATAACAGAATTTCAAGAGAAAAGAATTTTAAGTACAAGCATTTAACAAGTTCAAAAGGTCAAATGATGTCATCACTGTTGTTTCCTCAAGCTGCAGCTTCATAAACTTGTTAAAAAGTATTTAAATAGGCTATATATAACTTATATTTGGCTATCTATAAAACACCATTAATTTACTGTATTAATGTTTAAATGTATCTAAACAAAGAGTCTAAAACATCTGGTTAGAAACACTAATCAGAAACACCTTGTTACCCCACCACTGACCCACTAGAAAAAAATGCACTTTAGTATTAAGTCAAATTATACTATTACTGAAGAATAAGATGACATCATCATTTGTCGTTACTTAAAAGGGAAAAGTATGTAAAGTACTTATAATGGGGAAAAGAGAGAAAAGGAACATTGGTAACAAAAAAGAATAGGAAGAATGAAGAGAGAGAGAGAATGTTATTTAAATACTTAGTACTATATGTAATTAGAAGAAATAGATATAGAAAGGAAAAGAGAAAGTTAATAATAAAAATGATTCACATTACCTTACAGCATAGTGAATTTCCAGAATCAAATATATTATGATCCATAAAACAAAGCATTTAAAATTAGAAGGAATTTATTAATTTGTCCTTTAGTTTCTTAGTTTTGTTTGCTCCTTCCTTCACAGACCATCTATTTTTTGTTGACTGTCTCTTCAGACTCTGTGCTGACCATTCCATTTCTTCTATCCCTGACAGTATTTTCTTCTTTTGGGTAAATTCCACTGCTTCTTGTAGGGAATAAAAGATCGTCACTCCTTCTGGCAAGGTGATTTTTGTTCTTGCAGGAAAAAGAATTTGAGCTTTAATATTGGCTTTTTTCAAGAACTTAATTAGAGGAACACACTCCTTTCTTCCGGATATAACTGTAGTGGTGTAGTCATTGTCAAAACAAATAACTTTTTCACCCATTCACGCATGTCTCCACACAGAAGACGCTTTAGCTGAGAATCGAACAGGACAATGTCTTACTGTGAAGCGACAACACTACCGCAGCACCACCACCGCAGAGTCTTGTCTTGCAAGGAAAGAAATCTAACTATTATAGACCTGGGGTTAAATGAACTCAGAGATGAAGCTGGATTTGCCAGGGAATGATGAGCCCTCTCAATTTCAAAAGAGAGGAATTCAGGCATGTTTAGTGTTGATGAAAACCACTTATTGATGAATTGAATCATGTTAGCACCCTGTTCTTTCTCAGGAATTCCATATATTCTTATGTTATTCCTCCTTGATCTACTTTCAAAGTCTTCCAGTTTTTCAATCAGTCTGATGTTTTGTTTCAGAAGAAATTCATTGTTCATTTCTTGTCACTCTAATATCTAGGTCAGTTACTGTTTCCTTTAAGGCAAGAATCTGTTCAGATTTTTTTTTACTGTTCCATTTAGAAGTTCCAGCTGTTTACTGCATTCTTGTTTGATTATATCCATTTTGTTTTTGAATTTGTCCATTTTTAGTGACAATTCTTGGATGTTTGTTATTATAACATGTAGTTCTTTCTTTACTGCACTCTCCTGGTGTGGGTTCTTCACGTTGCTCATGTTTTTAGTGACAGTTCTTGGATGTTTGTTATTATAACATGTAGTTCTTTCTTCACTGCACTCTCCTGGTCTGGGTTCTTCACGTTGCTCATGTTTTTAGTGACAGTTCTTGGATGTTTGTTATTATAAGTAGTTCTTTCTTCACTGCACTCTCCTGGTGTGGGTTCTTTGAGTTGCTCATGTTTTTAGTGACAGTTCTTGGATGTTTGTTATTATAGGATGTAGTTCTTTCTTCACTGCACTCTCCTGGTGTGGGTTCTTTGAGTTGCTCATGTTTTTAGTGACAGTTCTTGGATGTCTGTTATTATAAGATGTAGTTCTTTCTTCACTGCACTCTCCTGGTGTGGGTTCTTCACGTTGCTCATGTTTTAGTGACAGTTCTTGGATGTTTGTTATTATAAGATGTAGTTCTTTCTTCACTGCACTCTCCTGGTGTGGGTTCTTCACGTTGCTCATGTTTTTAGTGACAGTTCTTGGATGTTTGTTATTATAAGATGTAGTTCTTTCTTCACTGCACTCTCCTGGTGTGGGTTCTTCACGTTGCTCATGTTTTTAGTGACAGTTCTTGGATGTTTGTTATTATAAGATGTAGTTCTTTCTTCACTGCACTCTCCTGGTGTGGGTTCTTCACGTTGCTCATGTTTTTAGTGACAGTTCTTGGATGTTTGTTATTATAAGATGTAGTTCTTTCTTCACTGCACTCTCCTGGTGTGGGTTCTTCACGTTGCTCATGTTTTTAGTGACAGTTCTTGGATGTTTGTTATTATAAGATGTAGTTCTTTCTTCACTGCACTCTCCTGGTGTGGGTTCTTCACGTTGCTCATGTTTTTAGTGACAGTTCTTGGATGTTTGTTATTATAAGATGTAGTTCTTTCTTCACTGCACTCTCCTGGTGTGGGTTCTTCACGTTGCTCATGTTTTTAGTGACAGTTCTTGGATGTTTGTTATTATAAGATGTAGTTCTTTCTTCACTGCACTCTCCTGGTGTGGGTTCTGTGAGTTGCTCATGTTTTTAGTGGCAGTTCTTGGATGTTTGTTATTATAAGATGTAGTTCTTTCTTTACTGCACTCTCCTGGTATGGATTCTTCGAGTTGCTCATCTTGAGATCTCCAGTAGAAAACTTCCTGACAGGAATAATTAAAAAATTATCTTGACTATGTATTAATTTTTAGAAAATAATAAAGAGTCTATGTTAATCTAACTTTTAGTATACTTTTAGTTAGATTTTTATTAAAATTAATGTATATTTCCTGTCAGGATATCAAAATCTAAGCAGAGCTATGGATTTCTGCTGCTGTCAGACTGGCATCTTGGCCACGCCCCCAATGATGCAAGGTTTTGATTAGTTCTAACTATTAATGGTAGGGCATTCCAGACTCTGGCTACAGAACAAGTATATAGAAGCTGGGTGGCAGGTAGGTTAGGCATGTGCACTTGTGAAAGGTGTTGATTTTCAAATCTGAGAGACCTTGTGGGGTAGATAGTTGTTAAATAATGAACTATGGGCAGGGCAGACTAAAGGATTTTAAGTTATATTATGTGCAGTTGTTAATTGCAGTTAAGAGAGATAGTGCGGGGGTTCAAGCCAATTAATGGAGTGTATAGCTATGCAGTGGTGGGCAGAATGTTTAGCATTTGTAGTAAACTTGGCGATTTTGTTATAGCATGTGTCAAGATTTGTTTTTAGGGAGGATTGTAGGTTAGTAAGTAAGTGGACAACAAATGTTCATAGGTTCATAGATAGGTACTAGGCTACTGGCCTTAGGGCCTATATAAGTCTAGCCAAAAGGTACCCTGGCTTTCGCCACTCAAGAAAGTTATTTTCCTGTGCCCCTGTCGAGCAGAGCCACAGAAGTGAGCCCCAGGGTGAATTTCCTATCTCCCATCCACTCATCAAGATTTTTTCTTGAAGAGTGCTAATGAGGTAGTTTGTTCCAGACTATGGGAAGTCTCTAGGACAGGAATATATCCCTCCAGCATGTTCTGTTTATTGTGGTGACAAGGTTTAGGTCCCTAGAGCTTGTAGCTTGAAGAGATTGGGATTTATTTAAGTGGAGCATGTCCAACAGCTCTGGGTTTGACATAGCTTTGTATGTTAGGCAGAGATCACCTCTAAGTAGGTGATAAGTGACGGAGTAAAGCTGGAGTTTTTGAGATGGTCTGCATAGGACATCTATTTGAGTCCAGTAATCCTTTTTGTGATGTATTTCTGCAGCCTTTCCAGTTGTTGTAAATGTCTTGTAAGGTACATACCAAAAGGGGCACTGTATTCTATAATGGGTCTAATGAGTGACGAGTAGAGGGGAACAATGACCTCTTTTTTCCTGGTTGAGAAACCTTTTGTGATGAGGTTTGGCATGTAGAAGGATTTTCTGATTGTTGTGGTGATGTGATTATCAAAGGAAAGACTACTGTCCACCTGTGTCCCAAGGTCTCTTATCACACTTTCGGTGTTAAGCAGACTACTGCCTATGTAGTAGTTCATGGTTACAGAGCTTTTACCAAAGGGATGACAATGCAATTTTTGGCATTGAGCTTGAGGCCATGGCTTTGACACCAGGTATCTGTCTCAGTGAGGCCCTTTTGTAGGATGTCCACATCATTAGGAGTTTTGATTATGGCTCCTAGTTTGCCATCATCTGCGAACTTCATTAGCCAAAGACCTTCTGTGTTAGTCTGTACTTCAGAGAAGTAGATACCAAACAGGAGAGGACTCAGGACTGAACCCTGTGGTACTCCACTTGTCACTGGTCTGAAGTTGGATTTGGAGTCTGCTACTTTCACAGTGTGGGTTCTGACAGGGAGCCATTTGGCAACCCATTTTGTGACATAGGGATTTATACCTAGTTTATCTATAATTCTAGAGTGGTGGATGGTGTTGAAAACCTTGGCGAGATCTAGATAGGCTGTGGGAACTACTTTACCCTCATCTACGACATTGGTGACTGCTTCAAAGAAGTCTATCAGGTTTAGGAGACATGACCTGCGTTTTACAAACCCAAACTTGGTTTGTAAAAGGTGAGCGAGGAAAGTAAATAAGTGATAGCAAGGGTTTGTTTAGTGGAAGGGCTAAGAAAGTGTTTGTGCCTATAACAAATGCCTAGCTTTTTGTGTGTTTTGTTAACATTATGCTGTATGTGCAGATCAAATTTTAGATGTTCTTAGGATCGTAGGATCATAGGAAGTTACTAGACTAATGGCCCTAGGGCCCTTATAAGCCTAGGCAAGTTCTTACCCTTATTTCCATGATCAGCACCTATTGCCCCTGTCCAAGTGGGACACAGGTAGAAAATCTGTTATTACTCCCAGTAGTTTAGTGTAAGTAACAACTTTAATTTGTTAACAAATAAATAGACTAGAGGCTTCCACAGACTGACTACGAAGGTTTAATAGGATAAATCCACAAGGTCAAACACGAAAATAAAATCAGGTACTTTAAGCGCTTTTCGTTTGTTCAAAGGAACAAACTTCTTCATAAGTGAGTTACTAGAACAGCTGCAAGCAATTTGAACTCAAAAAGTGCGGGAAAATTGTAATTGATTATACCTTTTAAACAAACAGTACATAAAAAAATCTATTTAAATTTAAAATCTAATATGTAAAACATTACTTATGTTAAAAATGTTGTGTAACACTAAAATATCAGCAATGGTTTAAAACCCACATAATAATACATAAAATATTGGATTTCTTCTGTATTATCTAAGAAGAATTTTCAGCTTAAGTAAGCTAGAAATTGAACATGCTTCATTGAGACCAGGGTGATAGAATAGAGGAAGTCACTTACAAAAGAAGTATTGATTGGTTCAAACCTATTTTATGTGCTGCTCACGTATCATTGAGTAACAATCTTGGAGTGGACAGGCAAATTACCTCTAATGCAGAGGATGTGACTGACCAAGAAAAGGACTTTAAATTTAGTTTTGTGACTACATTTAACAGTCAAAGTAGTACTATAGTAAAATTGATCAATAAGAACTGGGGTATTTTTAGAACTAACCAAACTGTCCTTGACTGTTTGGGGTATAGGCCACATGTGGTTTTCAAAAAAGGAAAGAATTTAAAGAATGTACTGGAGAGACATGTTCCAGTAACATCCAGACTACCAGGAATGTTTAAATGTGAAAACTGTAATTTCTGTAAATACATCGATTGTAATAACCATTTTACAATCAATGGTAATACTTACAGACTGAAGTCTAGATTTAATTGTAACAGTAAATTTCTAGTGTACTTGGCTAAATGTATTGACTGTTTTGCATTTTACGTGGGCAAAACAGAACGTAGGCTTAGAGATAGGATATATGAACATCAATATGCTATCTCACACAATAAGTTAGAGAATGCCCTAGCAAAACATGTCCACATTAACCTATCCCACAAATTTAAGTTTACTGTCATTAGTAACTTTATTCCTGACAACCGGGGGGGTCCTGCTTCCTTCAAACTAGAAGAAATGGAACTACTGTGGCAGATTAGATTAAACTCATTCTATCACTCTGGTCTCAATGAAGCATGTTCAATTTCTAGCTTACTTAAGCTGAAAAGTCTTCTTAGATAATACAGAAGAAATCCAATATTTTATGTATTATTATGTGGGTTTTAAACCATTGTTGATATTTTAGTGTTACACAACATTTTTAACATGAGTAATGTTTTACATATTAGATTTTAAATTTAAATAGAGTTTTTTATGTACTGTTTGTTTAAAAGGTATAATCAATTACAATTTTCCCGCACTTTTTGAGTTCAAATTGCTTGCAGCTGTTGTAGTAACTCACTTCTGAAGAAGTTTGTTCCTTTGAACAAACGAAAAGCGCTTAAAGTACCTGATTTTATTTTCGTGTTTGACCTTGTGGATTTATGCTATTAAACCTTCGTAGTCAGTCTGTGGAAGCCTCTAGTCTATTTATTTGTTATTTTCAGTTTGTTTGTGCCTGTAGTTTCAACTTTAATTTGTTGCTTTGAGAAAGTATGGTGAACTGGGCTTTGTTTATGACAGTTATTTTTTTCTTGGGGTTAAATAAAATTAGATTGGTTTTGTTTGGATAAAGTGACAGATGAGTGTTACTAAGCCTGGTCTCTATGGAGGTAAGGGCCAGTTGAATTTGTTAAAGATCAGATATGAAATCAGAACAGATAATAGTAGAGTCATCCGTGTATAGTATGTGAGAGCCCTGACTGAATAATGACTGGAAACTATTAATAAAGATGCTAAATAGGAGGGATCCTAATATAAAGCCTTGGGGAACACCGATAGAGTTGTAAAGATATGGAGAGAGGGAATTCTGACATTTAACTGCCTGTTGTCTGTCTGATAGGTAACTTGAGAACCAGTTAGTAGTGGAGGGAGGGACCAATTTTTGAGAGTTGATTTAGAGGTAGGGTGTGAGAGACTTTATCAAAAGCTTTTGGTAAGTCAAGAAATAGGGAATAGGCAATTTTGCCTGAGTCTCAGGCTATATTGGCTGTAAACATGACAGATATCAAAGGCAGTCATAGTACTATGACCTTGTCTAAAACCATATTGTGTAGGAGAGAGAATTTCGTTGTTAAGGAGAAAGTTTAGAAGTTGTATATGTATACATTTTTCAAGGAGCTTGGAGATAGGAGAGAGAATGTGTATAGGACACTATTTGGAGATATCAGTAGTGTTGCCGCTTTTGTGGAGGGTTAGAATAAATGCCTTTTACCAAATCTTTGGGACATGGGATTCAAGGATGGATCTGTTGATAAGCATACTGATAGGGTAGGCAATGGCTTTGGATGCTAGTTTTAGATATTTTGTGGGTAGGTTATCAGCTGCATTGGAGTTAGGTTTGAGTTTGAGAAGTAGTCTTTGTTATAATAGTTGGAAAGGGTTTAAGTGTAAATGTGGGTTTGGGATTGGTTGTTTATTCACAAGAATTGAAGGAGGATGAAGTGAAAGAAGGGTGGGTGGCATGTGATATTCTTTATGGTCTAGTATTATTAGAAATACTTGAGATTGTGTCATAATGAGTTTGGGGAAAGTTGGCAGTGATGTTTGATATAGTATTAATAAAGGGAAATTTAAAGAGACTATTTGTGGTGGAGTTTTATCAGGATATGGGCATGGATTGCTTTTAATGCCCAGGGCTAGGAGTGACATTATGGATGTCCAGAATTATTTTGTGTTCTACTTATGATTGGTTTGAAGTTGTGGATAATACTCTTTTTTTTGCCTTTAGTTACTTTTTACCTGGTTACAAAGCTACTTGTATTTCAGCAGGTCTGGATGTTTTTTATTTTTAAACACTGCTTCCAGGTTTTGTCCCTAATTAGCATTAGTTATTTTGTTGGTTTAGTTAGCCATTGGGCATGGTTATTTTTGATTATTTTTACTCGAGAGGGTATGAGGTGGTTTAGAGTTTCTAGAAATATTGCATTAATGTAATTCACTACATCATCAAGAGACAGAATGTTTAGGATGCTGCAGTTCAGATTTTTTAGTAGATTGATGAATGTCTGTGGTATGAAGCTGGTCAGATACTATATTTTTTATAATGATGTTCCTTTTGAAAGGAGGGAGATGTTCTATGAACAAAGGCAGGAGGTGATCACTAAGTACATTTGGGAGAGTACTGGCTGGGGAAATTTTACTTGGATCAGTAACCAATATCCAATCTAGAATGGAACCATCATTATTACTGCTATTGAATCTGGTTGGAGTGGTGATAAGTTGAGTGAATTTAAATAGGTTAATGTTTGAGGATGAGAATTTAGAGCAGAAGTGTAGCCAATTAATATTGGCATTGCCCAGAATGATGGTTTCATTTTTAATTGTATTAGAGATCCAGGTGAGGATCTCTTCCAGAATAGTATATTATTGCCAGGGGTATATATAGAACAATGATTTGTAATCTTTTAGATTTATTTATTTTGAGGAAAGAAATGAGAATTTCAGCTTTAGAGCAGTGTGGAATAATATTTGAGTACATAGCTATGTTGTAGGTGTTATGGAAAAGGAGTGCAATGACATCTGCTTTCTTGTGAAGCCTATCTGACCTTATGGTGCTAAAGCCTGGCAGAGGAATTCAGAGTCTTTTATTTTAAGTTTAAGCCAGGTGACAGTAGCAGCAGTGATGTCTGGTTGATTGTGAGCTATCCAGGCATGAAAGTCTAATTTTGTTACAAATACTTTGGAAGTTTAGTGTAATAGTATTTAAGGATTTACAGGAATTATAGCTGTTAGTGGAGATAGATTAGTAGAAGTAGGTCCTGGAATAGGGTGGATAGGGGTATGCTTGAAATTCTGGGAGACTAAAAGGTTGGTAGTTGGTTTCTTTTTGGTCTGATAAAGTGATTCTGATGGTAGATGATAGTGTGTTTTAATGGAAGAATTGTCAATTTGGAGAAATGCTGTGGATTTATTTGAAAGAGACTGGTTGATATATCTGGGTAGCTCATTGATGGGTATGATAGGAAGGATGTGACAGATGTAGAGGGAAAGGAGATAGAGTTGAGTGCAGTGAGATTTAATAGTAAAGAGAAAAACAGGGTGAAATGAGAAAGAAGTAATATATTTATGCTGGTGAGAGACATTAAGAGAAAGATGGTATGAAGTGATTCTAGTGAGATATTTGGCTTACAGTTAGAGAGAATATAGGTTAGAGTGCAGTGGAATATAATAGAAGAAGTAAGGGGAATGTGATTAAAATAGTGAAGTGATGTAGAATGTGATTGAGATGTACACCTGGGTTGTTGACTCCAGGAAGGAGACGATGACTGATAAGAGATGAACAGATAGGATTGAGAAGAGTTTAAGTACAGGGTGACCTCGTAGTAAGGGAAGGTTTAGTTTTGGTTATGAGATGTGTGCCAATAAATATTAAGTTACTGCTAGACTGTGGGTAGTGGCAAGAGAGTAGGAATGGTGGGAGGGAATTAGAGAAGGCAGTACATTAATAAAGGGAAGAGGTTGGTCAGGGAGATAACTTACTAGATTGAGATTGGTCTGCCTGGGAGTAGTGGGTGGAGTAATGTGATTTGAGTTTAGGTGTAGTAGGGGTGGGTGAGAATTGGTGGTAGGGTTGGGGAGCGGGCAAATTGAGTGGGCTGCATTTAGCTTGTGAAAGCTATGAGTGGAAAGGTGGTGGGGTAATAATATACAAAAGGCTATGTTAATGTGCTGTTCTACAAGTTTAGTGTGAAGCATAAGATCAAAAGTTATGCAGATAAAGTTATATTGAGGCAAATATGGGGCTACCTATGTTAAATCATTCCAGCACCTGTGTAAAGGTTATTAAAATGTGGTTACTTAATTTACAAAGAAAATTAATATGAATAGATGAGAGAAAAAAGGAACTAACATGTATGGGAGGCTAAGCAATTTAATAACGTTGGGTTTAAGACATGAAATTCAAGATTACTTGGGCATAGAGATTAATAAGGAAAAAACACTTAATTTATTTATTTGTCTTTTGTTAACCGGATTAGTCCACTGGGCTGGGGGCCCATTTTCAGTGGAGACCTGAGGAGAGAAGCTCCACATAAAGAACTACTTACATAGTTTTATATTTGCAATGCATACATGCTAGACATTTACAGAGGTTTTATATTGCCATACATTTAAATAGACACACATACATTCTAGACATATCAGAAATATAGTACATGAAGATAAGACATCATGCATTAATGAGACTTAACAGTGCTTATAAACAGTATCAATTTAAAATAAGTAGATTGCTGAACAGTTAAAGAGGATAAGCCTTGCAGTATAATATTTTTTTTGTACTAAGTGGGTAGAAGTGGAGAAGTAGTGAATAGTGCAAGGTAGTAGGTAGAGGGAAAGAAAGAAAGGTGAGATTGGGTAAAGAGAATAAGATTGAAAGGGAGTAAAGTAACACTGGAAGAGAGGATGGGATGAGTTTTAAATAGTGGAAGAGATAAGGATATGTTTAACTAGAGTACTGCTAAGGAAGACAACTGGGGGAAACAGAGTCTTAGTGTTTAAGAGAATTTAGATTAGGGTGATGAAGGACTAATATATAGTGGAACAGTTGAGTCATTAGCAGTTAGGTTGGGTGGTCACAGGTGCAGGACTGGGACTTACTTATGTAGTTGTTCAGTTCTTTTTTGAAGAGATAGGAGGAGTGGATAGACCGGAAATTGCTGGAGAGCTTATTCCAGGTTTGAGACATGAGCATTTATAAAGTACTTTGCCTATAGATTTATTGGGTCTGTAGATATCAAGAAGTTATTGGTCAGTGCTGCAAAGGGATCTGGTAGGTTTGTATAGGGATAGGAGGATAGACAGGGAGGGGCAGTCAGCAGATTTGTAGAGTCGAAAATGTGTCATTTGAAGCTGAGAGAGTTTAAGCAATTGAGAGCAGTCACGCCATTGTAGTTGTTCAAGGGCAAGGCAGTGGTGGGCTTTATGGGGGAGGTTGCAGGCAAATCTAGCTATCTGGTAGTAGGTTTGATCGAGTTTGGTTAAAAGGTTTGCTTGAAGTTTGGATAAATATAAAGAAAGCATAGAGTAGACAGGGAAGGAGGTAGGCTTGAGCCAAAGATGTCCTAGATGAAATTGATAAGAATTTTTTGTTTCTGTACAATAGGCCTAGTTTTTGATTGGTCTTTTTGATGGATTGTTGGACACGAATGTCAAATTTCAGGTTATCATCTATTGTGACACCTAGAAGTTTGGTGTGAGAGTCAGCATGAATGATTGTGTTGTCTAGGGAGGAGAGAGTGAAGGAAGTCTTAAGGTTGGCCATGGATTTAAGGGAGAAAAGTAGTAGCTTGGTTTTCTTTGAGTTAAGGATGAGTTGATTATTGACTAGCCAGCTCTCTATGGTGTTAAATGAAGTTTGTGTAAGTGTGTGGAGGTTACTAGGGTTGTTGGAGAGGGTAATAACAGTTGAATCCTCAGCATACTGGATTAGTGAGTATGTGCAGCAGGCAGAGTGAAGATTACTAGTATAAATATTAAAGTGGAGGGGATTGAGAGTAGTTCCTTGGGATACATCAGTATTGACGGGTAGGAGGGGAGAGCAGGAGGACAACTATCTAACGGATTACTGTCTGTTTGCAAGATCACTAGTGAACCAACGAATAATAGATGCAGAGAGGTTAAGTTCAGTAAGTTTTTTGAGGAGCTTAGTGTGGGAGATGGTGTCAGATGTCTTGGAGAGTTTGAGAAATAAGCATGACACCAGTGTGTTGTTGTCTCTGGCCTCAGCTACAATATGAGTGAAAGAGAGAAGGGCAGTGGAGGTGCTGTGGTAGGGCCTGAATCCATGTTGTTTGGGGGTGAGGAGATTTTTCCGTAGTATATATTTGAGAAGGAAGGATTTCCAGATGTCTGGTGCTGTAGATTCTTTAATAGAATTGTTAATGAGGATTGGTACACGATATACTATTGTATTGACTACAAGATTGAGAAATTGTGGGCCTAAATTCTCGTAGGAAGGAGAAACTGGTTTAAGTTTCAGCAGAAGAGATTTTATGCAGGCAGTGGGGACAGGTTTCAGGGAAAAGGTTAAATGAGGGCAGGTCCTGGAGGGGGAGGGGGATTGTGATTGGTTGGTGTCAGGAGGTGTTAGTTTGCAGATTGTCTATGAAGTGATTGTTTAGAAGGGTATCTGTTTCAAGGGGTGTTTTGTTAGGGAAGGGGTTGGGGGTGGAGGGTTTTCCTGGATGGAGAATGTGGTTCATGGTATGCCAGAATTGTTTAGGGTTTGAAGAGGGGGTAGATTGAGCATCTAGATAGAAGTTTTTCTTGTCTTGGACAATAGGGTTTTTAGTTAGGTTTCATAGTTGTTTGAATCTAAGGAAAAGAGAAGGGGATTTAGACTTAGTGTATTGTTTCCAGGTGGAATCCCTAAGTTTCATGGTGGAAAACGTATGTTTGAAGAGCCAGGGTGCTGGATTAGATTTGATTCTAAGTTTTCTTATGGGCGCTAGGGAGTTTGGTATGCTCAGGAAGATATTGAGACCAGTTTATAAGGGAAATTTGGTAGTTGAAGATATCTGCATTAAAAATGGATAGGTTTCAGCAGTCTTTATAAAGGTGAGTTTTAGAGGTGTCAGAAGGCATTCTTAGTATTGAGACAGGGAGATGATCACTTAAGGAGTCTGGTAAAGTACTTGGATTTTGGTATGGATAGGGATTGGAGGTTAAGATCCAGTCAATAATGGAGCAGGAGTTCTTATTAATGTGGGTGGCGGTAGAAATTTGTTGACTGAATCCAAAAATGTTAATGTTGAGGCTTGGAGAGAGGTTGGAGAGTTTATTCCAATCAATGTTAACATGTCCTAGTGATATTGTCTCTTAAGATAGATGCTGAGAGGTCCAGGATAGGATAGATTTGAAAACTGTTGTATTGTTACCAGGAGGAATATAAATAGATGCAATTGCAAATTTCTTGTGTGGGTTAAGATGACAGTTAAGGAAAATGAGTTCAGCTGGTGAAAAATCTGGGAGAGGAAGTGAGAGGGGAGTGAGGTTAAGATGTTCTGAGAATAAGATAGCTACATCTCCCCCTTGTTTGGTTAGTCTGTCTTGGCTGAATATGTTATATCCAGGAGGAAGAATTTTGGAGTTTTTGATATGAGGTTTGAGCCAAGTTTCAGTTAGGGCTAGGATGTGGGGGGTGTAATTTGAAATCCAAGCATGTAGTTCTGTGACTTTGTTAGTGAGACTTTGTAGGTTAATGGAGTAGACAAATAGGAGTTTTGATCCTGAGGTTGGTAGTTAGTGCTTGGTTGTGAAGGTAGCGGATGTAGGCTTGGATGATGAGGAAGGTCCTGAATTGGGGTGGATGTCCCCATCAGGTTGGAGGAAAACAGGACGTAGATTAGGTTTAGTGAAATAGAAATAGTAGGTAGTAGGGTTAAACTTTTGTTTAGTGGGTGTAACTGTGAGATTGAAGTGCTTTAGTGTGTGGTAGAGAATATATACTGTATTGTACAGAGATGGTGAAATAGGGATATTCTGGCTTATGTTAGAGGTAGATGTTGTTTGGGGAGAGTGGGAGATAGAGGTGGATGTAGTCGATAAGAATGGTAAGTTGATAGTGAGGAGAGGAGAGGAAGAAAAGAATGGGAGATAAAATGAACTGCAGTAGCATGTTATAATATATTATGGGTGTGAGTATGGGTGGTGAGAGAGTGGACGCATTGTTTGTAAGAAAATTGTGTAGGAGAGTTAGAAGGGTGTAATGAGGACCAGTAGGTGGAGGAGGGGTGTGGTAGGAAGGGGAATGCGAGGGGAGTGTGATAAAGGAGTGGAGTGCACTAGGAAGAGGTATACGTTTTTAGAGCAAGGATGAATTGTTTGGAATAATTAGATTGGGGGAGGACTTTGGCAGAGAGGCTAGAGGATAATTATAGGGTAAGTATGGGTAAGTGAGACTGGGGGTAGGTTAGGGAATGAAGTGAGCCCGAGCATAGTGAGGGCGAATGGAGCAGGGCCACACCCAGGCAGAGCTGGAGTTATTATCTAAGAAAAACTAACAGTGAATGCAGAGCCGCAAAGAGAAAAGGATATACAGGTGAGTTGTTTGGAGGGACAAAAGCACTGAGAACAAGGAAAGACATCTGAGCAGGGGGTATGGAAAGGAGAAGTTTGCTCAATGAGGTCTAGTGAAGCAGAGGGGGTGCAGATAAGAGAGAACAGTAAAAGGAAAGAAGTCTTCCAGAAGAGCAGCAGGTGAAGGGAGCTGTTGTAATGGGAGTTTAAAATGTAGAGAGAGAAGGGGTGGGTTGAGGAGAGGTAGAAGGGAGAGTGTGTATCAAGGGAAAACTGAGTTGGGTAAGTTGCTGCAGAAAGAGAGCACAAGTAAGGGCAAGCTAGTTGAGTAAGAAGTTCTAGTAAGTAGTCAGAGTAAGAACTTCTGAGGAAACTCTGCTATGCCATCTCTAACAAATATATTATATGGTAGTTCTACTACTAATTATAGGTCAACAGGTTACGAGATTAGTACTAGGCTAACTGCCATTATGGGGCATTTTTAGCCTAGCTAATTACCCCTATGAAAATCAAACCTTGCACCTTGTGTCTGCAAGGTAAATGCCTTAACCATTATGCTAACCTCTCAATATCACAAAAAGTAAGGTACTGAAGTATTCCAGTAGTGAATAGGAACATTCAAATTAAATTATTTAAGTAGGAAATATACAAGTCTTTTATGGTGTAGTTCACCTGCAAGAAGAGTTAGGTTTAAGAATTTGCTTTGGGTAAGTATCTGCTCTGCTGATTTCAAATAGAAGGACAAGAGCTGGAAAGTGTACTGGGCAGAGGGTCTTTTTGTCCTGCATAAATAATTAAAGAGAAGAGGGGTGAGACACAATATTTACAAATATATACTAGAATGGAGACAGAAAGTTATACGAATCTTATACTATTTAGTAAATTTGTCCGGTTCGATACTCAGCTAGAGCATCTTCTTCGTGGAGACATGCGTGAATGGGCGTACCTTCATTGAAGGTTGTGCGTCAGGGCTGGCACCTCGGTACGTAAAAATCAACTGCCAATCATTAGCGGACTGGAGTTCCGCTGTGGCGACCCCTAACTGGGAAAAGCCGAAAGACACACACACACACACACACACACACACACACACACACACGCACACACACACATACACTAGTCATAAAACTGGAGATTTTAATTAGTATATTAGTTTTGTCAGTATAAGAATCCTTAAATAAAACATAGAGGCAAAACATGTTAAAGAGCAGTGCTAGAAATGAAACGAGTATACTTTGGGCAAGGTAAATAAGTGTTAAACGGGATATGCTAATTGGCATGCATTAAGATGCGAGCTGAATCAGGTATCAGTGGCTATAGTAAATGCTAGCCGTTTAAGGGTAGTTGGGTTCAGTAGGAATAGGTAAGCATTCGCTACTGTGATAAGAGAAGATTCTAAAATTAGAACTACTGAATGCAGGGAGAAACCTAGACAGATTACATGAGCAGAAGCCAGAAAGCTAATATCAGTAAAGCAAACAATGAAACACATAGTGCACACTATATTCAGCTCATTAAATAACAGATAGATGAGATGCACAAAAATTAAGTTAACGCAGTTTTTTTGAAAACACATCGATAAGCAGTGGTACAGCTTTTACTATTGTTAGCAGCGGTAATGATACAAAGTATTCATTCTAGCAGTTTCTTTTTGGTTACAGCTAAGCCATGAAAAACAATAGTGATACACACAGAAATTGCTGTACAGATCAGCAGCTACAAACATTAAAAATTCACATGGGAGTTCTGGGATGGGCTGCAGGAAGTTTAACAGAAAGGAAGGAGAGGCAGAATGGCACCACATAGGTAGAAGGTGATTTTTAAATGGTGCAAAGGGTGACGGCAGAGGAGGACATAGAATAAATCGTGAATACTAAAATACTATGTCTGCACCTGGCTTGTGAACACTGCAAGGGGAGAAGAAAAACGATCAGCAAGGTACTCCATGTAGTATCCGTGTATGGAGAAAATCTGTCAGAGGTGGGGAGTGAAATCCTGCTCTAATTCTCCACTGATGGACCACCACAGCTGAAACTGCTGACTGCATCTCTGATTTGGTGGCTCATCTCTGTGTGGCAGCAGTTGTGTGTGTTACAAGTTTTCAAAGTTGTGAAACACTTGGCGCACTTACACTTTTTTCTGTAACTATAATTTCATGGCAGCAGGTCAAGTTCCATTCACTACAATGAATTATAATTGGGCTTCTATGATCATAACCCGACTTGTTAAATGTTCTCAACACAGATGCCAGGATTCACTTCGCAAACTTCTTTCTTGAGGTGAATTTCTTGACATCCATATGTTAACACATTCTCAAACTTCTTTCCTAAGGTGAATTTCTTGACATCCATATTTTAACACATAGCAAACTAACTATGAAGGGAAACCTGATCACAATCCTTTGTGTTAATAAACTAAATATTTGTGATGAACTTAAAAGGAAAATTACACTTGAGAAAATTAAGTTTGAAATCAAGTTTTCTGAGGGCAACAAGAACAAGATTTTTTTATAAATATATAAACAGTATAAAAATTGATGCCAGACTGTGAACTTAATAAAACATAATTCCATAATTCATGACACATTTAAAATTGCTAATTTTTCAATCATTATTTTACAACATTGTTTGGTAAGCATTTCAAATATGACAACTTTTCTAGAAAAGCCTTAATTCTGATGGAACAATTTGTCCAGCTGTAACTACTGAGACAATAGAAAGAACTTTAAATAAAATATAGAACTCTACATCCATGGGCCAGGATGTGATCCCTGCTACTCAGATTTTTACAATTAAAAGTTGCCCATTACTAGTAAAATACCTACTGTTTAATAAATTTCTAGAAATGTGTACACTGCCTAGTTTAAAGAAAACTTCTACAATATCACCTATTCAGAAAAATAATTAAAACCAAGTTGAAAATTATAGACCTATAAGCCTCACCTCCATTCTAAGTAAATGTTTCAAAAGGTGAGTTACAGAAATGTTAAAGAATTATAATACTGATATTGGCATATTAGACACTGACTAACATGGCTTTGTTAAAGAAAAATGCCCTCTCTCAAGTCTGTTAAGCTGTTATGATCAAATGGCTAGGGCGTTGGATCTATCTAGACCTAGCCAAAACTTTTAATTCTCTTTCATATTAAGTCAGATACTAACGCCTCCAATTTGCAAAGGTTAATAGTTTTTTAATAAACAGGATTATGTTATGATCATCAAACAGGTACCTATATGTCATTGTACAGGGTATAAGGTGTGAACCTCTACAAATTCATACAGGAGCAGCACAGGGTTTGGTGCTTGGACCCTTAATATTTTACATTGTTTTGGCTACCATCTCAAGATCTACATCATGTTGGATAAAAAAAATGTTGATGACTGCAAGATAGGCTTAACTGCACACATTTTTCATATGTTGGGCAGTTAAATTTGGGTCTATATTAGATCACCAAACGATTAGGTAAGCAAACGGTGATTAATTGACCCCATGTAAGTGAAAGCTTACAAAACCGAACTGTCAGAGAAGCGATTTTTTTTCCAAGGGGAAAAAAAATTGCTGTTCCAAAAAAAAAAAAAAAAAAAAAAAGCACATTAAAACATGATATTAAGTGGGGGGCTTCACCCTCCACATCCCCCGACATGGAGGGGCTGTGCCCCCCTACTTATATATACCAACTCCGTGACTGCACTACAGTGCCGAAAATGGCAAAGTACCAAAGCAGCCAAGCAAATTATTTCCCAGGGAAAGAATTTGCTTACATGCTGCTTCGATATTTTGCAGTTTCGGTTTTGTCAGTTCAACCAAGACGCATTCAAAAACATGCATCTTCGGTCTGCTGACAGGAACCCTTAAATTCTTATATGAGACAGGTAAGAGAGTGGGCAGACACCATGGGAATACACTTTAACTTTGACAAGGGCTATATAATGTTTTTAGGAAAAGGAATAACTAATTTGTCCATTTATTTGCTGTCTCATCCATTAAAGGAATTTGCTCAATAAAAGGATTATGATATAACTATGCCAAGTAATTTATTTTTTGTCTCACATGCACAATTAATAAGTAAAAGAGCAGCATGTCAACTGGGATATTTGTTTAAAAATCTATTAAAATTAGAAATGTTTTACTTTATTGTACAAAACTCGTATGAGGTCATTTCCTGAGTACAGTAGCGTCTTTTGCATTTATAATGCAGGACAACTGGAAAAATTAGAAAATATTCAATGAAAGTTTAGAAAAAGATTATTTTGCTTTACAAACTTAACTACACTTCTAGATGTAAACACTTAAAGCTATACAGAAGTCACTAGCATTTTGTTCATGGCAAATTTATATTTGCATGATAAAATTCTTCAAGCTCTTTTAGATTTAAAAGTGTATAGTTATAACATTCCATGTGGACACACTGATTTGAAATTTGATTTATGCCCTGTGAAGACTAAATTGCATCATTTATGATTGATGATATAATGGGACAAGCTCCCAGCTAAAGTTAGAAGTAATAAGAATCTTGAATTAGTTAAGAAAAGTTTGGACTCATGAGTTGATGATAAAGTATATGATCTGATATTTTGGAATTAACATTCCATAATGGACATATGACTTGAACACTGTTATAACTTATGACCTTATGAACTTTCTTAAATCAGAAAGGTAGTTGTTTTTTTTTTTTTTATTTGTGTTTATTGAATGGGAAAGTTTGACTGGGATATAGAGCTATTTTCAGTGGGTGTCTGGTAGGAATAGATGCACAGATTATAGACAGATTTAGAACAATTGCAAGATCAAAATAAGCATTCACAGTAGTCCTGACAGTCGATTGGCATACTTACAGGTGCTTGATGCATTGTTTGAAGAGTGGCTAAAAGTTTAATAGCATGATGAGTTTCGCAGCAATGGCTTGCATTGTGCGACTCACTTGAGGGCTTTTCAGGGATTATTCCCATTTTCTCCACTGTTTTTTTTTTGCTTAAATGTTTTTATTGATTTTACAAAATGAATGTAATTTCATAACTTTGCAATATAAACATAATTTACACAGGTTAACAGATATATACAGGCAACAACTATAAAATCTAAACAAACAATTTACAAAGGTGTCTAGGTTTAAAAGATGTTACACATTTTGGCATTTACGTATTATCGCAACCAGACTCCGAGCCAGGGAAGCAACTCAGTTCCAACCCTTTCTTGTATCCATATATGTTTTATATAGTTCAGCAAGATTTTGAAAAGAAGTTCACATACAAATGTGATAAGTGATAAATGATTTGTTTTTCCCAGAAAAGTAAACCAGGACCACCTGTCATACATTTCAAGTCTCCATGATTTTGCATGTTATTAGTGGTCGTCAGAGAATGTATGCCAATACAAACTAGGTTGTTTGGTTCACTTTGTAAGTGAACTACATTCATTTTTAAAAATCGTCCCTTGATTTTGAGTGTGGATACATTACCGAAATCCCTGGAGCTGTGCCACCCCCTTTCAGGAACTGAACCTCATGTATTTTTCTGCCATGCACAAATGCATTTAGCAGGACCGTTCAGGCTGTGGGTCCCCATGGAAATGCCACAGGGCATCTGTGCAAGAAGCAGTGTAACGAGATACCATTTTGCTGCTTTCCTTTTAATATTTGTAGTGAAATGTCTAATAATATACATCTTTAATAATATACATTTGAATGTATTTGGACCAGAAAATGTAGAGTTGGTCATAAAACTGGGCTGTGAAGACACAGTTGGAATCTGGTTGAGATAATACATAAGTACCCTCATTTTTACATTTAAAACTTCGTTCCATTAGGTATTACAGTCATCTCTCTCCATTATTTTGTTCAGTTTCTTTCATGAGTTTTAATATGTAGTTTTTTTCTGCTGTCATTCTAGTGGTTCTCATTTCCATTCATGATACATTCGATACACTGTTTCTGTATTCTTTACATGTGGGTGAAGTCTCACTTTTCCAATCTGTATTAATAGTTTTGTGTGCTATAGCCGGTAGTGTCCATAACAGTGAAAATTTGTTCTAGCAACACATTGGGGTATGGTACCATTAAACAAAATCAAAGATTTAGACAAATGGAAATTACCATTAAAAACTATTTTCAAGAAAAAATGACAATCAGAAAACATATGGCTCAAATCTGCTCTCAAGTTTCTTTTACATCTCCAATATCCTATATTTTGTTTCAACATTATTTTCATTCTATGTGTTGTTGTAAAGGACCTATGAATAAATTTCCATGTGAACAGTTTCTATTGCAATGAAAGAGATGTTTGCTTTGTGGAGAGAAGTATTAATTTCTTGTCATTGTCATTTGGCACTTGATTATTTATTGTTTTATAGTAGTCCCAATGATTCTCTGTATGATATAGTTTCATTTTCTTAATTATAGATGTTTGATAAGTAACCTTTTCCATGAACAGCTTGTGTTGTTAAGACCAAGTGTTCTATAAATTTAGGTATGTTTTGTGTGATTGTTAATTGCATTGTCTCTATTCTGTTTAAAATGTACTGTCTTACATCCTGTATGCTTAGCCATAGATCATTACCTAAATCAAATTTGTTTCTTATTTGTTCCATTGTTAAAACTTTTCCAGAATCTAGTAACTGATGCCAGTAAGTCAGTTCATGTTTTCTAAGAGTCTTGAATATATCTATATCAAAAGTTTTAATGTTATTTTGCATGCATGCAATAGGATATACCAAGAATGACCAATCTTTTAAGTTGGGATTCCTATTCATAAGGGTTTTATAGCCTTTTAATATGTTTTTTATAAACTTAGAACTTATGTGCTTCTCTTTGTTTTCTGTAAAATGTTCTTTCATCATCCAAAGAAGATTATTTGATACCAACTCAGCATATTGTGATGGTAATGTAAGACCTGATTTTACCATATATTTTCATGTATGTGTTTCAATCTGGCAGAATAAGCATTATTTACCCATAATTATATTGTTTTTTATACTAGATGGCAGTGCATATATTTCTATATCTGGAAGACCGGCTCCTTCTGCTTTCCAGTTATTTAAGTGATGATTCAGAGCTAGTCTGGGTTTATTGGGATGCCATAAGAAGTTTAGCATTAGTTTGTTAAATTGTTTTATGTAAGATTTAGGAGGAGGTATAGAAAAAGCTTGTATGAGGTCTAATATTTTTGGAAAAATAATCATTTTAATTATATAATGCCTGTCCCCCATTGTAAAAAAGTATTTATTCCATTTTTGAATGAGTGTTTTTATGTTATTTAGAATATTAGAGTAATTTATTATTATTGTATTATGTAGTTCATCTGTTAATGTAACCCCTAAGTATTTTATTTTATTGTCAGCAGCTATATATTTAGAAAAATCCTTATCTATGTCTTTCTTATTAGAATTTATAAGTAACATCTTTGTCTTATTTTCATAAAATTTAAGGCCTGAGAGTTTCTGAAAGTGTTCAGTTAAATTTAATAGAGTTTTCAGAGAGGTGCTATCATCCTTTAAGATTAACAAAATATAATCTGCAATAACTGAACCTTCATTTCCATACTACTGTCAGTTTGTATACCCTTAATATTCTTATCCATTCAAATATAATTTGCAAAAGGTTTGATTACTAATGCAAATAATAATGGAGACAGGGGGCATCCCTGTTTTGTACCTTTAGTAATTTCTAAAGATTTAGAAAAGCATGATCCAGTCTTTCTATATGCTAAGAATGTTATTGTGGTTTGACCGTGGAGTTGGTCAATATAATTTAGGGGGTGCAGGCCCTGCAAAAGAAAAAGTTTTTTTTGTGTGTATGTGTTTTTGTAGTGTTTTTGACTCAGTGGTTTTGATATTTATTTTTGGAAAACAGTGAGTCAAATGAGCATGCTTTGAGCACTTGTAAGTAAATGCAATTGATTAATACAGTAAAATATCTAAATTACAGACACTTTTACAGAGCAGTCTGAGATGCAGACATGTACTTGCAGAAGTGATAGCTGAGTAAAAACAGGGATCACATAGTTTTGAAAGGGCATTCATCAGTCATGTTACTGTTTGTATATGACAGATGCTGTATAGTTTTCACTTGCATTGAATAGTATATACAGTTATTTTCTTCACCATTACTAATGTCACTTGTAGACATGAAGCCTTTTACTTCTAATAGGACAAGTATACAAACAAGCATTTCCGTATTTACGACATTTTGTTTTATTTTGCAGTGTCTGAGTAGCATACATACAGATGCCTGTTTAGTATTACTGGTGGTTATATATACTGGGGAGAAATGAGAATGGGGAGGGTTTTACTATTCTAGACATTGAACAGCGAGCAATTAGTTAGGTTGATATTTGTCTTTTTCCTGACCTTGGACTGTAATTGCTGTCCTCTTTTTATTACCTTGTTATTTATATAGAGCCATAGCTGAAGCTAGAGCCAGATCTGGTGCCCTGCTCCCACAACTCTGCTCCCTTAGTCTGGTATTCTAAGCCAGATCCATTCCCCACCTCTGCCCTCAGCTACTCGATTAAAGACCGAAAAAGGAATCCACTTTTAAACTGTAGCAGTCTGCTTGCTACATTTGCAGCAAATGGCTTTCTGCAATACAATTTACTGAAAAATGTATCTTAATTTGCGTGCTCTGCTCCTATGCTGTGCTGGATCCAAAGTCTTCTTAGACACACAGTCAGTTTACTGCTGAATCAGAGACACAGAGCTTTGCATGACTCCATCTGTAGTCTGTTTAAAGCACCAAGCCTTTCAAGTTGCACACTGTTAAAGAAATATATTTTGCAGTTATAAGCACAGTTACAAATAACTTATTTTATAACAAACGACACATACTATTTGTCAGATTGTAGCATATATTTACAGAGTTTTCCTTCATTACAGATATGAATGATGACTTCTAAAAAATACCTCTCTCTGTCCCTTTCTCACATAACTGAATTACTACAATTGTTATATAGAGTGCTAGTCACGCACATAGATTGTTGGTATTTTTTTTCCTACTGTGGCAAGTCACATAATGTCTGTTTTTAGACTTTTCTATTGTCCTGTCAGCAGTTCTGCCAAATGAAAAACAAGAAACCAAACTACTGAAAAGTAGGCGAGGATGAACGCAATGAGAGCCAGCAAACTGACAATAAAATGAAAAAAACTTGCATTTATTAGTAAGCGCTTTCGGTGTGGATCAGTGCCTCACCTTCATCAGACTGAAACAAAGTGAAAATCAATTAACATTCTTTATATAGAAAAAAATCTAACAACCAATGAATTAAAACCTAAATTAGTTTACCCAATTAATTCTTAAAAGGGAAAGCCTTCGTGCAGTTCTGCTGATGTGAAAATGCACAAATGCACGCAATCAGAAGAACAGAAGTATGAAAGGAAACATCTGTTCTGTTCCTTCTGAAAAACATCACATATTGCTGAGTTTATAAAAAGGATGTCTGTTAATAGATATTTGTTCTGAAAACATGAGAAAATCTGTTGTCCTTGCTTTCCAATATTGCTTTGTTAGGCTTTTTCTTTCTGATGCTGTGAGGAGAAGCCTGTCTGTTATACATACAGTATGAATGCACATTTTACATTGCTAAACTCTATACATATATTCAAGCAAACTTTTTATTCTTTGCTTTATCTTCCAGCATATTTACAACAGAATTAATTTCAGCCTTATATTCATAATATCTAACACTTACCAGGCACAAAGCCCTTTAGCACTGAAGTGCATTTCAGTATGGCATTCTGAAAGGCCGATACAGAAATGAATGCAGGAACTGAAATTCCCTACTGACTGGAATTTACAGATCATAGGTTCATAGGTTCATAGGTTCATACTAGGCTATCTGCCCTAGGGCATTTATAAGCCTAGCTAGAGTGTGTTTGGCCTTTGCCACCCATTTTAAATTAATTTAGCCCCTAACACTTTGTACCCGGGATGGTTGCCTCCTTTTACACAGTATCTTAATCCGTTTTATTCATGCCATGTTTGAAATCTGTTGTAGAGTTTTTGTTAAACGTTATTCTTATCAGGGCTTCAACTAGTACAGATGACATTGTTGAGTAGTATGCCATTTTAGTCTAATCTTCATTGTTAATTTACATGCATTAATCAAATATTGTCAGAAATGTACTTACAATGTACATCTACTGTTAAAAAATAATCACTATTTCCGGTGTATGTGTAACAGTTGACTAATGTCTGCAGGGTGTAATGTTAGAGCTGCCCTTCCTCCCATAAGTTATGTTATTTATTCTCATAACCACATCCCTTACATATCACAAAATTACGAACAATGACTTCATCCATTTTGCAACAAGATAATAGTACTGGCATCCTAAAGTGAAAACAAAATTAAACAATAAAATTGCTCAGATAGGCAAACATCAGTGACTCATAATATTATCTTTTACTTATCTTTTTTCGTCTGCATTCATATAAGTTGTACACATCTAAAACTGACACTACAAAATTTAACAATTGAAACATAAAATAAGTCAACCTACTTATCACAATTGCACTTATACTGTGTAAACCATATGAAAGGCTCGTAAGAGTAATAGATATATCACATTTTTATCTTTCAAATTATATAATAATCACAATATTGCACTACTTTCTTGAAAAAGCCTGCTTCTTAAACAAGTGGAAAACAGACAGAATACATGGAAAACATCTTGGACTGAATTCCATAAACTCTGTGAAACTTGGGTCAATCTGCCAAGTTCCACTCAAGATTAGTGGCTAAGCAAGTAATATGTAAATATGCTACAATCTACAGAGAATACCTCAGCCACAAGAAAGACATAACCGGCAACATCAGTGCAACCACAATCAGCCATGTTAAATACATATTCAAAAAAAAAATCTGTGGTATCCTTCAAAGTCTCAGAAAACTCAGTATGCAACATATATTGGGTCAAAACAAAACAAACAGAAACTTTACAGTATGCAGGGCGTGAAGTTTACTCTTTGAAATATATTATGCACCTAGTTCACTAATAAAATTCAAACTTTAAAATACGTACTACAAAATATAGTTAGTCCACATGTGAGTTAAAAATGTAATATCCTTTACTGAAACACAGAAACACAAGGTGAGGCCGTGGGAAGAGGTGAAATGCAGGAAGCTGGTGGTTTGATTCAGATAGTTGATAAAATCTTCTAATTTAGCACTGTCTCCTTTCCACACAATAAATATGTCATCAGTAAAGTGCAGATACACTGTGATATGTTGCATGTATTTTCTGTTGTTAAAAACATAATCCTCCTTCCACTTGCTTAGGACTATGTTGGTTGGGCTAGGGGTCATAGCTGCCCTATGGCTATACCAGTCTTTTGTTTATAGTAATTTCCATTAAATGTAAAAAAAAAAATTGCAGCTAAGCACCATATCTAAAAGCTTACCTGTTTTTCTCATGTTGTGCTGGTGTGCCATTGTTGTTTTTCCTGTACAAATCAATCTTTGTTTCAATATAATAATTATGTGCAAGTACATTATATAATGATTCAACATCTGTTGTTAATAAAATGATGTCAGAATCAATTGTAATGCTTTTTATTTTCCTTAAAAATCATTAGAGTCTTTTATGTGTGAAATGTTCTTCTCAGCCAGAGGTTGTAACAAAAAAATCCAGGTAGATGGCAACAGCTTCAGTCAGGGACCCCCCACTTGCAACCACTAAGGAGGTAAGGAGGGTTTTCTCTATTTTTATGTGGCTTAGGAATTCCAAAGAATTTAGGCAAGCTGGGGGAAGGTGTCTATAGATAGTCAAACAAGTTATCTGTTAACAAACCATCATCATAAAGTGCAGTCAAGGCTGTGTACCAGTTGTTGGATGATGCCTTAATCTCTTCTAAAGTTAAAGATTCTCAATAGTTGGCATCATTCAACATTCCTTCTTTCCTCTGGTTATAGCTGCTGGTATCAGTAATGACAGTATGCCCTCCCTTGTCAGCCTTCGTAACCCATCAAGCCTTATCACTGACTAGCTCTAACAATGCTTTTTTCTCACCTTTGCTAAAGTTATAGAACTTTTTCCGTGATGTTTTTTGCAGTACTTTCCTGATGTCCATTTCACATTTGACAACAAAGGCGGCTAAAGTTTGGTGTGAAACCAAAAGAAACTGTAGATACTCCACCAAAGGCTGCCTGCCCACACAGATTCCCAAGGAAAGAAGAAAAAAGCAGGTACTGGCCACCACATTACTGCATATCATCACATTGCTTAAAACGATACCCCTCGGCTATTAACAGTTCACGTTCCCAGCTGTTATAGTTTGCAAGAAAAGATTTGTCTGCAGTTGAATCACATTAATAGGCATTAAAAGAATTAGTGTTCAGCAGTGGGATCCAGATCTACACATGTAAAGAAAGTAGGAGACCATTGTATGAAAAGAGATAATGGATTATAACAGACTGCTGTGAAATTTAAATTTTAGAGGAACATGTATGTATTGCTCAGCATGCAACATGCATCATTATTAATTGAAGTGTACTGCCTGATGTTTCTAGAAGCTTTGTAAATAACTGATATATGCATAGTCACCTGCAGCCTAAGTGCTGTAGGTGTCAATGTAATACGGCCTTGCTAGATATGTAAAATCTCTAATAGCTAAGTTAGCAAACAACTACACAACTCCCTCATGTTATGTGAAGTAGTAAATGAATAACTCCTAAGATTTCATCCACAACAGGAAACACTGAGAACTGAACCCACACACAGGCAAACAACATTTAATTTACCCTACTGCTTAACCATTTGAGCTAATGAATACCACAATTTGTTTAATATTTTAAAAGTCTGTATTGTGGAATAATGATGAAATGCACATTTATGCATGGTGTAAAACTAACATCTGTCAACACAATGAGTTTAACTTTCATAGTTTGCAAGAAAACATTCTTCTGTACTTGAAACAAATAAATTAAAGGAATTAGTGCACAATGGTGGGATTTAAAGCTACACATGAAAATTAGGTATGAGAGTAGACAATGGCTCCACATACTGTGCCACATTTCTCAACTGCTTAGATTTTTGCAGAATGTCCAGATTCTTGCTTCATATTTTTGGTCTGGGTCTCATAAAATCTGTGTTTTTTCTAGCAAACCATTGAGGACTAAAGTCATTAAATAATGGCACATTTTTGAGTTTCAGACTTCATATCCTTCACAAATGCATCCTAATGCAAAATCTATTCTTGTAGTAACATTCTAAGTTTATGAGAGCAATATTCAAAATTTGTTCCTGATTTTGGTCATTTGTCCCCCTATCATTTTTTTGCTTTGTCCAGATTTCTTGGGCTAAGAGGTTGAGAGGTATGTATAATGTCAACCCTACAACCATAAGACAGCACAAGGATTACAGATCCACAATTCTTGTACTTGCATTGTGTTTATAAGACTCACACGTATTTCAGCCATGATGGCCTGCATTGGTCTTACAGTCATTAAACTGATGAAAGAAGAAATAGATTAGAAAAAATGTTATGAATTTTAAACTTTACAGTTTACTAATGTATATTTTACTCAGCATTCACACATACAGACTTATACTGTCTGATGTTTCTAGAAACTTTGCGTATAATAGAGAAATGCACAGTCTTCCATTGTTAAGAGCTATAGGCATAAATGCATAATGGCCATGATAGATGTATACAAAGCTGTACTGTATAAGTTACCAAACAAATATAGATATTGTATATGTGATGTGCAATGTTAAATGACTTACTGCCAATAACTAGATAAACTGTGATGTGAGCCCATAAATAAGCAAACAACATTGATATTGCTAAATTGCTTAGCCAGTTGAGCTAAGGGACATCAGAGTTCTTTAAGTCTTTTAAAAGCAGATATTATAGATATAGGAAAAATATATTTTCCTTCCTCCTAACACCCTTACATTGTGATAGTAAGCCTCCTTACATTGATATCTAGCCTTGTCTCTTCAGGTAATTACCACAGAATACATATTTCTGTAATAATCAACTTGCTGAGACCACATATGTTTCCACTTTGTATATATACTAACTTCATGTTGTTTTTGTTATATTTGATCATTTACTTTTAAAAAAACAACCTTAATTATTAGTTTGAATTTGTTCTTTTTCCTAGTCTGCTATGTAATTGTCAAACCTCTCCTATGTAAATATGTTTCTTGTAATACTGCATTGTTTTTTCTTTTTTTCTAAAACCTGTACTGATGATCTTTATGTTTAATGTTTTATATCTATTTTGAATTAATAGTGTAACTGGAGCTTATCTCCCCGGGCCTCTACTGAAAATGGACATGTATCCAGTTGGACTAGCCCGGTCAACAAATGTAAAAATAAATGTAAAATAAAATAAATAAATAAATTATGGAAAAGCAGTAATAATAGTGTGTTAGAAAGCTACATTCATATACAAGTATAACAGGCAGTCCTGCATAATGTTTACACTGGTCCAGTACAGTTCCAGATAACTTCAAAATGTATGGACATGCGACTTTTATATTATTCTTCCTTGTCACTCACTATTATTGATACAGATAATTAGGGAATACACTTGAAACACAATGCATCATACAAACGCATTTGTGTGCTACATACATATATGATAATGTAGGTGTTAAGATGTGATGTATGTAACTTACTGTAGGCAACAGGAAGCTGGCATCAGACCTCTGCAACCCTCTTTTAAAGATCCTTGGAGATCTTCTGATGTAGGTTATCATAGTGGTGGGGAATCTGCACACCTTTCTGATAGATCCCATTTCTTCCATGGTGCTCCCTCTAATCATCACAAAGTTCCTGGGATGTGCTCACATCCTCTGCTCATGTCCAGCACAGACAGTGAAAATCTACATTATCTCCTGGTCTCCAGTTCACTGCTCAGATTCACTGAAGCCTCCTATCAGTCACTAACCTTGGTATGTTTTTGGAAGTCTTCTTTTAAACACCTTCAAAAAAATGCTAATTGAGGTCCTATTCAGCTGACATGTAACAATGGTAGGATAAGAATATGTATAAATATTGCATTTTAAAGTTGGAGCATATAGGATGGTGGCAGATTGTTGGAGGGGATCGGCAGTTGTTACAGCTATTCTCATTTACTGATACCAGTTGGGCAGTTGTGCTGAGCACTGTATACTTATGCCGAGCTATTGGCTAATGTGGCAAGATTTGAGAACTTACACAGATGTTTGCTAATGGGATTCCAAAACATTGAATGCTAATGCACCTCATTAATTATGCAAGGCCAAATAGTACCTAAAAGCTGTGTGCACTTGGCTAACCTCACTCTGAGTTATAGCTGAATGATAGCTAGCTTCCACATGTAAGTTGTTACTTGCTTCCATCGTTGTGGTGGAATACAGAGCCACTATCACATATCTATGTTCACATTATGCTGTTTTAAAAAAACTGAAACTGTTTTCATGCATATATTTGAAATTTTGTGCATTAGAATCTGATGGCTACATAAAGGATGGGGTTAGACTTCAACAATATGCATGGATATGGGTAAATATCCATCAGTGAAGAGGAGTTTTTCTCCATATTCAGTCGTATGGCTACAAACAAACTACTCCCAGTGAACTGGAGATACTGAAAGAATAAACCTATATGTAGTTAATGCAGAATAGCCTGTAATGTCTGACATAGGTTTGCAGAGACTGAAGACTTGCAGGGTTCTCTGGAAGTTGTATGTTCAGTGACTGATTTACAGATAGTCTCTGATGCTTAGTCATATAGCAGTAGTTGTGATTATATTCAATGGGATATAGGCAACATTAGGATAACCTAGCACTTATGTTGTTTCTTGTGGTTATATGTAGTCATGACCTCATAACAGGTCATTTTCATCTGCTAATATTGTACTATCTTGTTTCTGTATACATTTCAGTAGCTGTGTTGTATACTACATGATGACGGTCACATTTGTCATGCTGTCTGCCAGGGATTGCGACAATGTCTGAGATACATCCTACATTCTTGATGTTGAATTGGTAGGGGTGCTTTGATGTACATGTAACTGTGGCCATTGTTACAGTACTGGAGTCATGGCAGATTGCTTGTGTTTGGGTCTTACTTGTCATAATGTCCACTGACATGGATTCCCATTCCAACTTTGCATATGTGACTTATACAGACTTGTTACATAGATTGATAGCTGTGCACATGTATGCTGATTATATTATAATATAGGGATTAGCTATTCAGGCATGTTTTAATGTTCATTGTGATTATCTGTGCATGGCAGTGGTATACATGACACTGATTGCTTTGCATAGCTATGCACTATAAAAGAGAGGTGAGGAATTCATTTGACATATGCTTTTAACATTGTCATGTCAATATGTGAGCCCCTTTATAACTCATTACAGCCAGGTGGTACCTCCAGGTGCCTCTGTAGTTATATCCCACTGATGCGTCTAGGGATCAGATATTGCTTGTTCATCTTTTCTTCAGTAATTCCAAAACCATGCTATATACAAAATATTAAGATTTCATCTTAACGCTTATACAATGACAAACACAACTGTATTGATAGTTGAGCTCTGTCTAGTGCAGGTAAAGAGATATTAATTGTTGTTTATATAATATTTATTTATATTATTATAAATTTCATGATTTTCTAAATATCTCAACAACCAAATACCACAGACAGAACTGCTTGACATCCTATGAATCCTCTCAGCTGGACGAACAAAATGCTGCCAACAGTATGTATGCAACTAGAGTGACTGCTGAGATAGTGTAAGTTGTTTACAAAATATTATAAAACGTAATAGTTACTGTGTTTACTGTCATTTATAAAATCCAGTTTAGCACTTAGAATCTAAAGAATACTTCAAGTAATAATAATTCTACCACTATAAAAATAATTTGTACTGAAGAGTTTGCCATTTACACAACTTTAGCGACACATGGAATTTATCCCCATGCAAATTACCACAAAGTCCCATACTGATGGTTCCAGAGTTATGAGCATTTGTTTGAAATGTGAAGACATATTATGATACTATCAAAAAGTTTAGGTTCTGCCCATTGGAAACTATAGTGCAAACTTCCAGAGCTTTGTTGGAGGGAAAGAGATAAACTCTAAGATGTGCATATCGCCCTGTCTTCCAGATGTCAAACGGCAACAAGAGAAACAATTTTGCACATCAGTGAAATGACATAATAGTAATAGAGGCTCTGTGGCAGCATGGCTACAACTTGCTTGGATAAATGGGCAATACTGTGTGGAGAAATCAAGCATGGATAGACCTGATACACATGTTCAATGCTGTGGGTGAACACAATAGATCCAGTGAGGCCTGTTGGTGACATTGCTCTGATATGATCTTCCATATAGCTAACAGACTCCACTGCTATGAGAGAGAGAGGAACACCACTGGAGGTGGGTCATCCTTGCCTCACCAGATGAGATAATGATGTTCCTGATCTCCTAACATAATATCTGCCAGCATCTTTGGATAGCTGGGGGCGGTATTGAGGCAAGTTTTCCAGGAAGTACAGATATGTCCAACATTCACAAACATGGCAGCATACATCAGTTCTCATTGAAGGACATTAATATGCAATTCTTAGAGTAATGCTGTATTTGTGTTACAGCAGCAAAACTATGTCATGGCCATATACAACGTAAGTGTAATATCATGCTGTCTTATCGACACAATAAATATTTAACACTGTCAGCAATGTGTGATGTGGTGTTTTTCAACTTTATTGCCCCCTCAACATTGGAACAGTGGCAACATATGTCACATAAGCATCTCCATATCCAACTAGCAAGATTCATTGTTGTCATGTGCCTCTGCCTCCTGTTATGACTGGGAGTATAGTCACATGTTGTTGTTTGTGTGCCAATTTAACCTACAGATATATCTTTGTGAGACATTGGCCATGACACACAGACCTGGTAAGGTTGTCCATATTGTTGCTGTAGTGCAACACTGTTTAACACACCTGTGATCTATGATATTAATGTTGGCTTGTTCCTTACACAGGCATATCTGCATGATATGTGCACCATCTGTCATGTAAGTAACTCCATATTCTGTGACTGTGCTCCATAGCTGCTGTGTGCTTCTGCCTCTTGTGATGACTGTGGAGAATACTCATATGTTGTTTTTGGTGTGTCATTTTATAATACAGGTTTCACTTTATGTTGGATGATAAATTACCCAGCCAAGGAGAATGCACATGGTTAGGCAGTCTGTATGGTTGCGAAATTTTAAATTGATAATTACATATGTGCCTTTCATGACTAATGTGGTCTTGTTCACCTGCATAGGATACAGTCAATCAGAATGTCATCATGACCCATCTGATATGTGTATATCATATTAGCTGTGGGCTTACTACTGAAATGTGTATGTTTATCGTTTTACAACAGTGTCATTTCAACACTCACCACCAACAACAGAGTCAGAAGAGGATGTGTCAAGTATTTTTTAGTAGTTTTAGTAACTGTAATGACATTAACTGACATGGCATATCTCAGTTATATAGGGGCCCTGAACCATCCATAGTCATGTCGACCTGGTAAGTCGATATCATCATTGTCGATGCTCTTGTATAGTTATCTGAATGTCAGTACTATGCCACATCATTTGGCTTATGTGAATGTATATGGCATGTGTTATCTGTCTCTTTTTGCACGACATCCACCACCTGCCTCCTTCAGTAGCCCGTCCACTGATCCTGAGGTGGGATGTGATGTGCCTCACTCTGATAGTACAGCCAATTGCACACAGGTCACTGCCTGGAAAGGGATAGATGTGGTTTATGGAGAAGCATCCTATAGGGAGGATAATGTGGCTGGGAATTCTGATGAGGTGGGGACATCAGATGATAGACATGACTGATCATGACCCACTGTACCATATTGAGTCTGGTAATAATGGTGATTCTTCCCCATGATGGACTGATACTGTCCATTGGTCTATATGTGGAAGTGTAGCTGATATGCAATGACATGAGTCAGAGGGTGTCCCCTATTATTACTGGCAAACGAACATTCACAGTGACATCATGGCTGTGGCCTTTGTGTACTTACTGTTGCCACTAATTGTGTAGCACATGACCTACATGTGTAAACGAAGGTCAGGAGTGCAGACATGGGGTGGTTATGGCAGCACTGTCTGTGCAGCATGACAATGTGGTATCTCTTGTACACTCTGTTGAAAGCTTTGTCATATCAGTGCTAAGAGAAGTACCATAGTATGAATCAGATGTTACATGCCCTAACTGTACTGAGCAGATTACTTCCAGTGGGAAGAGACAGGACTCCTCTTATTAGGCATGCACATGTCCCTCAAACATCAGTGTCTGTGCTGCAGTGTGCATGCACATCTACTGTTGGACACTCAGCTGTTAGTCCAGCAATCATGTCCAGACAGAGACATCACAGTACTGCTCCTACCCACACTCTGTCCGAAAATGGTAGTGTCACCACATTCAGCACATACAGCACCCTGGGCTGAGTGTTTTTGGATGTGGGAAGGTCAGCCAGGACAGCAAGGCGAGTTGTCAGTGTGGGCGCCATAGACTGTGTTAGAGTAACACTTATGGTTGATACAATGTGCATCCTGTTGTGTCATTCTGACCCTGTGGCAATGATGACCACTGACTAATCTACAGGTGGCTTTTCAAATGTCTCATGACAAAGGTTTTTTTCTGATCATTTCTCTGAACTAAGTGACTAGCTTCACGTTGTGACATTGAAGCTAGGATTTGTGATTCAGTACTTTTTATGGCTATATATATACCTGCTTAAAGTTGTGTTCCAACAGTCGGTGCCTTAGTCTGTGGTGGGACTGCAGTAATGGCAATATTGTGAATTCTGCTTCCAGAAGTTGTGCTTCAGCACTTTTTATAGCTGTAAATACCTAATTAATGTTGCATTCCAGTGCCTGTCTGTTTACCGTGCTACTGGTTTTTCCCCTGTTCTTTGAGTCTGCTCCACCCCTCTACTGAGACATTAAGCTAAAAGTTCCTGCAATTATACCCATAGGACTACAGCTCTCATTTAAACTTTTCCCTCAACCCTCCCGTCCTACTCTTGCTGTGGTTTTAAAAGGATGTGTCTCTGGCTTCCACCCTTTATGATAATCTGAGTTCCAAAGTCCCTTCCTCCCCTCCTTCATTGCTATTTTCCAATAAATAACCATGGATGGCAATAAATCCAGTAGATTCCAAACAAACTCAGTAAATAAAAATAACAAAAATCACCAGAACCACTGGATAACTAGAGTGAACTTTATTATAGAACGCTAGAAAAAAACGTTCACACTACGGCTTCATCGGGCAAATATCAAATGTTAAAACATTCACAATGTAAATAGTAAAAATTCTACTCACATGACTACTGTAATTAAAGCCATCAAACCTGTTGGTGAAAAACCTTAAGTAATGGTTTTAAACTAGCAGTACCATTCAGTTCAATTATCACATGAGCTCTCAATCTTAAAATCCATCTAAGTTCCTCATTTTCTGTTAAAAGCTTTATATCTCCTTCACGTAGGGGTTCATATATAACTTTTAAAATCATAAATTTAAAAGCACGTCTTTTTAACTAATGTGCCTGTATAGTGTGTAAGTTATTACCTTTCTGTTTATATCAGAAATATGATTACTTATGCGATCTTTAAGTATCCTGTTAGTAATTTCAACATAATATGTTCCACAAAAATGCACTTTGCCATGTACATAAGGTTATGTATATTACAGTTTCCATATGCTTGAAGAATGAATTCTCTGCCATTAACAGGCTGTTTAAAGTATTTCTCAGTGTAAATATATACATACACACACACACATATACATATATATATATATATATATATATATATATATATATATATATATATGGATCTACTTTCTTTCAATGAAATTATGTTACATCGAATTTTACTTATGAGAGTTGAAATCTCCGAATCTGAAATTAACCGAGACCACGGACTGCTGAAATCCTTTCCTTGTGAAAGGAACCACTTAGCCATCATGGAAATAAACCCTAACGGACTTCGCCCCCACATCCCGCTACTTAAATATACCAACTCTGAGATCGCACTACACTGATGAGAGGACAAAGTTCACCATGGTGGACAAGTAGTTCCTTTCACAGAGAAAGGATTTCAGTAGTCTGTGGTTTTGGTTAATCGAAGATTCGGAGATTTCAGCTCAGGTAAGTAAAATTCGATGTAACAATTTCTTTGAAAGCCAGTAGACCCATATATATATATATATATATATATATATATATATATATATATATATATATATATATATATATATATATATACATATATATATATATATATATATATATATATATATATATATATATATATATATATATATATATGTATATATATATATATATATATATATATATATACATACATTGTATACAATTATTACATTTAAAAGTGCCTCTCATTGCTATAAAAGCACACATTATTCTTTTGCTGTTTCCTATAACATAATCTGTGTTTTCAATTTACACCTTTCTTATACCCAAATCTAGGCTGATCCATTATAACCCTATCCAGTTCAGGGACACCTCTTAATATTGGCCAATATTTAGTTATAATGTTCTTTACAGCTTATGTATTCTTAACATTGTCAACATACATCTCTGAATTGATGTTTGTTTTATACGTTGTATTTGCTCATTATTACCTGGCTAAAATACTGGTCTAGCTAGAGTGTCATGTGCTTCCTTAACTTTACTTTTTACATTTTATACTTCATTAGAATCATAGCCTCTATTCTAAAATCTTGGGTCACTCTGGCTAGCTGTGTTTGTGTACTTATTATCAGATGTATTTAACTTTGCTGTTCAGAAGATTTGAGTCTTTACTGCTTTCTGAAAATGAAAGGTGGGTGCATACTCATCCTGTGAAGATACAAATTCCTCTTCACTTATTTCTATATACTGATGTCTCAGTTGTGCCATGCTCCCCCTTTTTAATTATAATATCTTCGAAAATTAATATCCTGTAGCAAACTCTCACATATAAACTTTAAAAAATGAACTGCATTAGATACATAATTTAAAAACAATTCAAAAGTCATTTCATTGCTTTGCCAAATAAGAAATGAATCATCAACAAAACATCCATAAAAGGCAACACTGTCTTTATATGGATTCTCTACTGAGAGAATATATTGCCTCTCCCTTTTTTAATTTCTCCAAATATTTTGGGTTTCTAATACCATGATGGGAATGGACCCCATTCATAAATCAAAGAACAATTAAAGTTCATGAAATTAGCATTGTTTCATTCTTTGATGCCAGCCACAAGTGCTTTTCACACACTCGCAGTGTGTCCAGTAATGACTCCTTCTGCAGTTCGTATGGAGTTACATGTATTGGTAGCATATCAAATATGATTGTAGACTCTTTTTTATAACACCCGTTGCTTCTACTACTATTGGAACTATATGGGTATCTTTCTTCCACATTGGTCTCATTTCTGCTGGCAAATTCTGATATTTTATGACTTTGTGTCTGTCTGTACACAGGATACTGTAGTCACTGGAAGTGGCAATTTCAATGATCAATGCTACTTTTGTCTTCTTTTCTTGGACCACTATATCTGGTTTTCTAGCATCTATCTTTTGAACTGTTGGTAATGGATGATCCCATGTGATGTAGACTTCATCATTTTCTATGATGCTTTGTGGCTGATGTTCCCAGTGTTTTTCAGCCACTTCAGTATCAGAATGTTTGCACAATCCCCAGTGCAACAGTCTTGCCACATTATTACGCCTTTCAGTATACAGTCCTTCTGCCATTAGTATGTCGCAACCAGCAACGAGGTGTGCAACTATTTTCAATTCTGTTTTGCAAAACCTACATTTGTATGTTTCTCTCACATGTTCAATGGACTTTGTAAACCAATGTGCACATAGCCCACTGTCTTGTACTGCCAATAATATTAGTTTGAGTATGCCTCTCCTTAACCATTCCTGCATTCATTCCTGATCAACACGGGGTTCTTTCAGAAGTTTTCTATACTTGCAACTATATTTATGCATTTTCCATATTTCTTGCCTTCTCATCTGGTCCTTCACCTTATATTCCTTCTTTTGTTTTTTGGCACATTCAGTTGCTGCCTGATTTTATCCACTTCTGGTTTGATTTCCATTCCTGCTTGATGCCGATATGCTTCTACTAGATTAAGCAGGGAAGTCATCTTAGATTTATTCTCCTCATATTTCAAAACTTTCACTACATTTGGGTCTTGTGAGGTCAGCAGATGTGTGTGGAGTCCCACGATTGCACATCTGTGCATTGCCTCTCCCGTATGTATGTAAGTATGTTTGCAGAGGTGTCCGAGAGTGGAGTACCCATTATTACACCTTTAGTTTGCTGTTGCAAATGTGTTTGAAAAAGAAAAATGTTGTTGGTAAGAACAAGAAGCAACAGTTCACATAACATTCATAAGCTGTGCTGTATAATCTGTAAACACCATAAGATAATTGTTCATGTACTTTATTCCTATGTGATTAGGTATGACAGTGAATAGTGAGTCTACTTTTAATGTGACAAATCGGCACCATTCTAGTGTCTTTCCATACTACCATTCATATAAACTGCCAAAAAATCAGATGTATATTTTACTGTTGTGCCAGTTCATTCTAAACCTATCCATAACTGTAACTCAAGATAGTTAGAGATTGGTTCTGTGACTCAGCCCCTTGCTGAGAGAATGGGTCTCATTGGCGGAGCTGATAATGATTTGTGTATCTTAGGAAAATTATAAATAGCCGGTATCAGTAGTGCTGTGGTTACCAGATGACTTAATAGTTCTGTATTAATTTTATACTGTAAATGCATATCATGCAATTGTGTCACTGTATTTATTATCCTATGACAAGTCAACAGCGAGGTAACTGACGGCTGCATGCTGAGACCGCACCTATTTGGTTTCTACTTCTCAGAGATAAAGGATAATGTCAAGGACCTTTGGCTGACCAGGATGACTTTAAATTGGGAGCTATTGTAGATCCCCCCATGACACAAACATCTTTCAAAAGGATCTAACATACAGAAATGACTGGTGCCAAAGTCACAAATTAAAATGTATTGCCAAGAAATGCATTATAGTGATAAATGCATTCATTATAGTGCCTTTTGAGAAAACTGCCACCCAGGCTAATTATTCCATCACTAAGACACCCCTAAAGAGTTAACTTGGTAGCTAAGGATCTGGGAACATATGTAAAGAGTAATCTGGCCTTTTTCCAACATGTGACCATCTTATAAATAAATACTTGGTATCCAGGTCCATGGAAGAAATAGTGCCAATTTATTTGGCCCTTATCAGACCCATCATTGAGTATAATGCCCCCTTTACCATGTACCTGACCAGACATATGACACAGTTGGAACACCCACAAAGGTTCCTTACCAGGAGAATCCAGGGTATAAACACATTATTGTATATTGATCACTTGAAAGCCCTATCTCTAAATTGTCTCTCCTACAGGTTACTGAGAGGCCATCTATGTGTAATATACATTGCATCCTCAGATCCATCATTTTTAGATCTTTTGCATATCCGCAAAAGGAAAAGCATCAAAACCACTAGATCCAAAGATTTAAATTTTATTTGTGACATAAATAAAACACGTTCTTGAGACAAATGTGTCTCAGGCGATTTCCATGCCCTGGAACGTGCTCCCTATCCATGTGAAGTAGCATCCATCATTAACCCTATTTAATCTTGACCAATGGATGGGAAATCAGAAAATCACCCTGGGTCTGACCATCATGTCTCTGATAGACAGAGGAAGACTGTAATGCCCAAACATAACCCTTGTACACATAACCTGTAGAAACTTCCCATACAACACCAGTGATACATAGGGACACAATTGGACTGGTTTGCACGTCTAGGCTATAAAGGCCCAAGTGGTTATTAGCCTAGTCTATACCTATGAGCTTATGATATTTACTACATATTTGTCATTAGTATATGTTAATACAGATGTTGACACCAGTAATGTTCTCTGTGACAATGTCCATGTTTGTATGCTTGCATCTCTTACTAGTTGACATGTATCACATATTTTCATTGTTAAAAGTATGTTATCTTAATCACCCAGCACTGATTGCTGCGTTACACATTAGCTCTTTGTCTGTCATTCCTGCATGCATAGATATGCCTCTGTGTGCATATCTGTGTTACTTATATAATTTTTAATATGGTACTACACATACCTCACCCTCAACACTCATTGCACTTCTGTGGACCAGTTTCCATTTTGTATCAACATGCTGACATGTAGTTGCTATATGTGCCTTCCCATATCTTACTGATTCCACACATATATGTATACCAATGTTTCTGTATCCCAAACAGTGCTGTATTTCCCATAGCTGATGTGTACTCAGTTTCATTAAAGATCTGCATGAGTGAACATATTCTTATGTCTAATAAAGTCATGTTGCACCAATAACCTGTACATCAATGTGTTGCCTTATGTGTGATATTCCATATCAGGCATGTGATGTGAGGCAAGTTTGTAGTATTTTTCTCTTTGGGCAGTCATTGGAATGTTTATCATTTCTCATGCTACTGTATGCTGTTTACTGTGTTGTACTACACCTTTACATATTACACATTGCTATGTGTTATGCATCAATGTTAGCGTATAACCCCTCCTTTTAAGAAATGCTTGGTTTGATACATTCTCATACACTGCATGAGCCTAAATTTCTTCTGGTACTGGCTTTTTTATGGATATCTTCCCATGCTAGTTGTCTGTATGTTACTATACTACTTGTACAATTACACCTTTTGTTGTGCACACCTCCTGCATGCCAAACATTTGCCAGTGTGGTCGTCTTTGGTCCTGTACCTTGCAGAAAGACTTCCTATGGAGATGTTTCCTCTGTATGCATCCAGGTGTGTTCCGCGCTGAGTGTTGTGTGTATATGTTCTTACAGGTATATCATATGCTTCTGTTGTGTATAATATCCAATGTGGACAACATGTGAACATCACTGTTTAATCTGCATACATTTGTATATGTGGCTTATCATGACTAAAGGTGTGTGTCAGATGCTGTCATGTCACATGAGCTAGGACATATGACTGTATCCTCTGTCACCAATACCCATTTCTTCTCACCCCTGTGTCCTCCTGATCATTGTGTGACACCTTTGATAGCTCAGCCTCAGAGATCTGTGGTTCTTCAGATATGTTATCCACATTTGCAGCTGGGAGGTCACAATGTTTTGATGTTATTGTGTTATAAAGCATGGCACACACAGTGACCATCTGCAATGCCATTTATGGTGTGTAATGTTGTGTACCCTAGATATGTCCAGACATCTGAATCTTGTTTTCAGCATACAAAGCACACACTTGATGGTGTTTCATGTCACTGTATGTGCTGTGTTGTATGCATCTTTGGCAGGGGTTGATGGGGCTCTGTATGGTGTCATCAGCCAAGGCTCATTTGGATAACTGGAGTGACCTGCTTTTAGGAGGCTGAGAAGGAATATTTGTTCATCTTACTTCCTTTTGCAGTGTTTGGCTACTGCTCATCATATGGCAATAGTCATGTATTTGCATAGTAATAACCTCTGTTAATTCACCATGTTGGAAATCAGACCTCAGGGCACTTTCCCTCCAGATTGTTGCATCATGCACACTAATAATGAGTGTGTTGCCATGATTAATGCGGCCATCTGCAGAGAACACCACTTGATAATTGAGTGATGGCCACACCTTTCTGTTGATGTACTGCTCACTATAAGGTACAGCTGAGGTTTTGATTGGGATATGGGTGAAATCTATTGTACCAAGGACATGGAGGAAGTTGGCAATGGCATAGAACTGTTGCATGACAGTTCTGCTCTGCATGACTGTTGTTAGGAAGTGGACATACACATCCACCTTGGTGCACATTACTGACAGGTACTGTGCAATAATGCAAATGGCAGTCTGGGACACTCTTGTGGCAACTCCTATATGCTGCTGAAATGTCCCCAAGGCCATTATACCTAGACTGAGGTACACTCTAGCTTCTACCAGTACTGGGTTATCCCACAGACAGTGAGCATTCATGTGTGATGCACACATCCTGCACTCAGCCTCTACCAGCACTCTCTGCCTTATCTGCATCTATCTATTGTTTTCTGTTCAGAGAGCTGGCTTAACTGTAGCCTGGCTCTATGCCTGCCTGTTTGTCTTCTGAGTTGCCTTTGCAGAATATGTTGCATTATGGCTTTCAGTACTCCAGAACACTGTAGTGAATTAAATAACAGTTGCATTTTTTTTAAAGTTACATTTGCAAAATCTACAGGATTCCCTATGAATTTGTGGAATATGAAATCTACAGGATTCCCTAGGAATTTGTAGAATACAGTAACATTAACATTAAGTGCATTTGGCCTGCTTTCAGTAAGTTGTTAGCAAAGTACTTAAATTGTTTTAGAAGCACCCACTGTGTTTTGGAACCTGGTGTACGTGCATGGAGTCCACAATGACCCTATACTGAAAAGATAATTACTTGGTCTTGTTTTCGCATATGTCATGAAATCATGTCCACTGCTGATGAGCTGACGTCTTCCTTTGGAGTGCTGGGCTGTCTGCAACTTTCTTTTGGAATCTGACTCCTCATTTGCATAATATTTGTGCAGACAGAAAATCAATCTAACTGACAGTAACAACTTACTGGCAATATGTAAGCAAGCACTGTTTCCTCTCAGCACTTTCAGTAGGACTGGCAGTCAGAAGCAAACTTAACAGACTCTAGTTCCTTACGTAAATCTGCTGCAGAGTTTGTGTGTTACATTGTATACACTATACTACCCTTTGCCTCACTTCTTACAAAGCAGTAAATGGGGCCTTATGGATTTATTTACATAGCATATCCCCAGGCTATTCTGTATATTGGATACATAACGTTCCATGTCAAAATGTTTATGCTCAGGTAACACAGAAAGTCGTCATGGTCTTAACTGTTGCTAAGAAAGGACAGCACTGACTAACTAGATTTAAACATGTCGAGGCTCTGAAAATCCTCCTCCTTCATACCAGAGGCATTTGTTATTAAATACTGGAATTCCAATCAAAAATGGATCATGGTTTACATCATATGTAAAAAGCAATAAATGTAATATTGCAGGCTGCGTGATAAGAGTAAATCATCAGGGGAAGATAACAGATGGAGAACAGCACTTATCAGGGATATTATTTATTCAAATCTCCATATGAATCAACCACTGGTTGTGTTGGTAGGTATTAGTGCAGATAAGTATTACTGAATTTCTAAACACAGGTTGTGCCTACATTAAACCTAGCAAAACAAAAACAGTACCACCAGAAATTCTGTCTTGATCGAATAACTGCAAGGAATAACTTCTGATACAAAGTCACGTTTTCAAATATAGATAGTTCAAGAAGGGTATAATCAGACAGTTGCCTGGTTAATGACCATGGACTCATCTTCAGCACCAAAAATATAATGATGCTATTTTATTGGAAATCAAGCAGCTTTTGTTTAAGCATGATACAAAAGATAACCCTGTCAAAACTGGTACAATCATTTGAGATCTGCAGACATATCTTAACAAGATAACTTTTGGTCAACTTGTCACAGTTTTGTTTTGGAAATATTTCCATTTATAGGTTCATAGCTTCATAGGTAGGTACTAGGCTATCTGCCTGAAGGCATTTATAAGCCTAGCCAAATTGTGTTGGCTTTCGCCACCCCCTTAGATTAGTTCCCTGTGCATCTGTCCAGCAGAGCCACTGAAGTAATTCCTGGGGTAAACTTTGTTTCCATCCACTCGTCAAGGTTTCTCTTGAAGAAACCTTGACTAGTGGATGGGAAATGGGAGTGGATTTGGCACATTCAGTCTCTAGGGACATCTGCTGTAGGTCTATTGTATGCATCCCTCATTAGACCTGTCTCTATATACAGTGCCCCATTCAGCATGTGCCTCTCTAAGCACCAGGTTTACATGAAAGTGTGCAGAGATTCCTAAGAAAATTGAAGCACTAAGCACCCTAAGCTACCAATATAGATTTCAAGCCTTCTGTATGCACTGTTTCTTACAGGCTGTTACATTCTGATTTATGCTTGGCTTTTCAAGGTCTAAAACAGCCTAATCCTTTTTGAGGTGCTTCACCTCCAGTGTTACTATGAATACCTGCACTAAGCATTTTAACCCCCGGTGTTATATTAATAATATGTGCTGGTACAGTAGTTAGTTAATCCAACAAATCACAAAATAAAGGACCCAGCAGAAATATACTCAACTTTATTAAAATGAGTATCCACTTCAAAATAAGCAAAGCTTTCAGGTTACCCCTTCTTCAGTGCGGGAACCTGAAAGCTTTGCTTACTTTGAAGTGGATGCTTGTTTTAATAAAGTGGAGTATGTTTCTGCTGGTACGTTTATTTTCTGATTTGTTGGATTATTATCAGACACAGTTTACCACAGTGGTATTTTATTATTTTGTCTACAGTAGTTAGTTAACCCAGCACATTCCTTGTGTTTGTGGAACTGACTCCCTCAGCATATCAAACACAGTAATAACCTAATTATTTTCAAATATACCTAGATAAGTGGACGGGAAATTGGAAGTTTGCCCCTAGAATATGTGATAAGTTCATAGGTTCATAGGTGCTTACTAGGCTAATGACCACAAGGACCTTTTTAAGCCTAGAAATGCTTCCCAAATCTCTGACAAGTTCTGGTACCCTTGATAAGAATAAGCAGGGTTTTGGAGATGAAAAATTTACAAGCAGGGGCCTGGGAAGTGAGCCATTTGCAGGCTGCTTGTGTCCATTAAATGACAGGTGCCAAACCAGGAATGAATTTCCTGTTCCATATCCAATTGTTCAAGTTACCCTTGCATTGGATTAAGGAGAAAGTCTCTGGGATACATACCTGTCTCTCTAACAGGTTCTATTTATAACACAGGACTAGTTTAAGTCTTTGCAATGGGTAAATCTGGTGCTGTTTATTTTGCAGATATGCAGGATGTCCATCAGGGTTGATTCTGACAATGCCTTGTATGCCATGGATAGATGTCCCCTCAACAGCCTGTAAGAGACAGAATACAGGGATAGGGCCTTGAGGCATGTTAATTACACTCTGTATTCTTTTAGTGAGGAACCTCTGCAGAGCTTCCAATTGTTGGATATTCATGGATAGGTAATACCAAAGGTGGCATTGTACTCAGTGATAGGTCTGATGAATTCCAAATACAGTGGAACAATGACTTCCATGGTCCTAGATGCCATACCTTTGTTTAAATTTTGCACAATATAACATGATTTCTCACTACTGTAGACACGTGATGGTCAAAGGAAATATTACTGTCCACATGTGTCTCCAAGTCCATGACTACTGGGTCAACTCTTAAGGGTGTGTTGCCTATACAATAGCTACCAGGTATGGATGACTTCCTAAGGGATACTGTTATGCATTTCTTTGCATTTAGATTTAGTCCATGACTCTGACACCAGTTATTTGTCTGTGTCAACCCTTCCTGCAGAACATTTGTGTCAGTGAGGGATTCTATGATTATTCCTAATTTGCAGTCATCTGCAGATTTAGTCAACCAGTTCACCCCTAGGATATAAGATGAGTTCACTTCTAGAACATGTATTGTCTACTCGATTGAGACAGCAACATCTCACAATATTATTAAGTTACTTAGCTAACCTTCTTGAAGGTCACTAGTAACTACCTATGAGCCTTTAAATATATGAGCAGATTTTTTTAGCTGTGGAATTCACTGAACTTATCCATGAACCCAGAAAAAATGACAACAAAAGTGATGCTCATCATATCAGCCTAGATACTCAAAATATGCTCAGGCAATTTTGAGCAATCATCACCCACCCTTTCCAGTTTGGTAACGTAAACTTATGCCTTCTGCCATGAAAAGTATAAGCATAAGAAACCTTAGAAAATTTCCAACAAAGTAACTATACCAGAACCTAATGGATGTGCTGGTAAAAGCTAAAGGTTGTACCACATGCTGATTTCACTGTCATGCTGTTCAATAATATTCTCATGGACCTGCATGTATGTTGCTGTCAGATTCAGGTTCCCATGGACCTACATGTATACCATGTCAGACTCAGGTTCCCTTGGACCTACATGTATGCCCCTGTCAGACTCAGGTTCCCATGGACCTACATGTATGCCCCTGTCAAACTCAGGTTCCCATGGACCTACATGTATGCTCCTGTCAGATTCAGGTTCCCATGGACCTACATGTATGCCCCTGTCAGACCCAGTTAAGGTAAAGAATACAGAAATTCCTTGGATAAATAGCTCTGTTACTGAATGCATGACATCCAGAGATTCAACATGGAAGACACACAAGAAAATAATGAGATATATACTCAACAAATGTTTGCATAACTGATCTGATAGGCTAGAAAGGAATTATACTTTACCTTGGAAAAAAGAAGCATGTAAAACCCATCAGATTTCAGGAAGTCTGTCAGTAATTATTCTCGTGAATAACACTGGTAGTAAAGATGACCCACTAGGACAAATTCAGGGAATGAGAATGCCAGCAGGTGTGTGCGTCTTTCGGCTTTTCCCGGTTAGGGGTCGCCACAGCAGAACTCCGGTCCGCTAATGATTGGCAGTAGAGTTTTATGTGCTGGCTTGCCGGGCCTAATGCACAACCTTCAACAACGGAACGCCCATTCACGCATGTCGCCACACAGAAGACGCTCTAACTGAGAACTGAACGGGCAACGTCTAACTGTGAGGAATGCCAGCAGGTACACATATTATTTTGTCACCATTACACAGCAATTTACCAATAATGTTAGTGGTTAAAAAACAAAATCAATTTACACAGGTATTGCAGTTCATGTGATTAACCATTCCAATGTGTCTAATAAGAAACCTACTTTCACACATTAGTGGTCATGTCTTAGCCTCTGTAGGAAGACTACTTTTAGCTTACGTATAAAAGTGGTACCCTGTTATCATAAAGCTGGTGGTAGTAGTTAAGAAAAGAAGCTTGTTAGGTAACCAAATTCCAAAGAAGCTTATTAGGTAGCCAAGTTCCAGCTCTCTGGAAGTATGTTAGGATTATCCCACTGTTCAAAGGAGTTGCCTCACAAAATTATGAGAGCTGCTGACCTATAACCATCCTGAACAGTCTGGCAAAGGTGACCTACAGTTTACCCATTTTCACATAAGCTTTAACTGACTGACAGTCAACATGGGTTCAAATCCAGACCAACCACTTAAAGTGTACAGGTAAAACCGGTAAATCATATAACAATTACCCATGACAAAGGACTGCAATAACAGTCATCTTCCTGGATTTTCTGTCTATTTAATAGATCAGCAAACTGAAAGCAGTTGGCTGCAGCCAGTCTATTCTGCATTGGATTGGGAACTACCCTTTGGATAGCACTCACACGGTGCCATGGCAGAACTTACTTTTGTCGTCATGTGAAACAACCTTAGGCGTACCTGAAGGCTCAGTTCATGGCCCTCTAAATGTTACCACCTTTAATGATAGAATGCATCGATATCACCTTTTGCAATATGTTAATGACCCAGTGCTGCTCCATTGTTCTGCCAACATCAAATCCTTACCTTGACAAATTTCAGAAAGGATATCTCTTCCCTGATCCAGCCAACTTGCTAACTTAGTACACTTCTAGAAGACAGGTATGATGCAACTACTTAACATATGAAAGTTGAGTTCTAAACATACCTCTCAACTGTACAAATTTTTGCAGAATGTATAGATTTTTGCCTTATATTTTTAGTCCATTTTTCATAAAATTATGGTTTTCTGGAAAATTAGTGGCAAATCGTTAAAGACTGAATTTAGAAAATAATGACAGACATTTTTAGCTACAGACTTCATACCCTTCATAAAAAGTTTGTAAGAGCAATATTTAAAAATTGTCCCTATATTCGGGCCTTTTTCCCACTTTTATTTATGGCTTTGTCCAGATTTATTGCTCTAAGAGGCTGAGAGGTATGGTTCTAAATTTAGTGTCAGAGAGCTATGCATCTTTTTGTCTTCACCGTAGAAGTCATTTCCAGCAAAAATTAGAATTAATACCTCATCTCCAGACTTTAAAAAAATTCTGTAAAACCATATCTCCCAGTATTCTAACGTTGGCATGAGTGTGGCATTACTAAGGTATCACTACTGGGGCTGAGCTTATAAGCATATATACTCATAGTTGTATTCTCCTACTATACTAAGAATATATAATAACTGAATTATTACTTTGACCAGACTCACAACCATGTGCACAGATGTTATTTAATAAACTGTCTTTCGGCTTTTCTTGATTAGGAGTCAGGACAGCGGAACTCCGGTCCACTAATGATTGGCAGCGAGTTTTTACAGTGTCAAGTTGCCAGCCCGGCACCCAACCTTCAATGAAGGTGCACCCACACACCTACCTGCATGTCTTTAAAGTCACTTGACTGTGGGGAGGGCATGCATACTCCACACAGAAAGTGCTCCAGCTGAGAATCAAACAGGATAACCTCTTGCTATGAGGTGAGAATGCTAACTGCTGCACCACTGCTGCTAAACCAGATGTTATTTAATACTGCTGTATTATGGATCAATACCATAGAATGGGTACTTCTGTTACTAAGTACTAACAGTAGGATTAAAGCCTAAACACTGCAGCTGTTACAGCATAAATAATGCCATGACCAATCTTCTAAACTAGAATTGACTATGTATCAAGTGTTAGTACTAGAGGTATATTCACAGGGCTTGGAAGAGTTAATATCTTGTCTGTATTGAAAGTTTTATATTCTCGGCACTCCTTTCACGATAGGATATGTATCTTTTAATCAGTCTAAGTGAACATCACCACAGTTGGATATATTAGATAATATTTCATAGTGCTATATCCTTGTTCTTCTATAAATCATCTTGTGAGTATGTTGGAAATTTTAAGGATGTTCTCAACAATGTCATTTTTGCCATTCGATACTGTAATGTATCCTGAGCTAAGTCTCATCAAGTGGCAGTCATGCTGTAATATTATCCTTAGCTACATCATTGGATAGACCTATTCTGAATTTCACATCAGCAAATGGAACTAATGTTATAATGTTATCCTCAATCTGGCATCATCAGATGGTCCTAATGTTATAATGTTACTTGGAACTACTTCTTATTGAATGTACTTAATGCTATAGTATTACCTTCATCAACATGTCATTTGATGAACCTAACTCTGTGACATTAACCTGAAATGTGCATCATGTGACATAAGTAATGTAGTGATAATATTATGAGTCATATGCATCATTGGACATGCCTAATCTATAATGATTTTCTGAGCTATTCGTCATCAGACATACCTAATGCTATAGTGTTATCCTGAGCTACTCATCATATCATAGGACATGCCTAATGCTATAGTGTTATCTAAAGCTGTTCATCATTGCACATTGGCGTAATTCTGTAATAATATCTTGAGCTATGCATCATTGGACCTACCTGATGCGATAACATAATCCTGAGACACACACATCATCAGACATACATAATGCTAAAGTGTTAGCTTGCAGTCTAAATATGAAAATACCTAATGCTATGATGTTATCCTGATTATGCATCATTGTCTTTGTGTAATGCTATACTGTTGTTCTGAACTACACTTCATTGGACATACCCAGTGCTATAATGATATCCTGACCCGCTTATCATTGGGGCAGACCTAATGCTATGATGTTATCCTGAGCTAAGCATTATTAGATGTACCTAATAATATAATCTTATCCTACTGTATGTTATGCTTTATGAGACATACCTGATGCTATGATGTTATTCTGAGCTACATACCATTGGACATACCTAATGCTATGATATTATTCTGAACTACATACCATTGGACATTCCGGTACTTTCCGTTATCAGGGCAACAGTTACGCAATGATCGCACAGCTGTTAGCCCTGAAGTTCCAAAATAACTTTGAGAAATACAAACATCAGGAGAAAATGTTAACATGTACTCAGGGTGTTTCTGTTTCATGGCAACCTTTCTGTTTACCGAGGACTGCTGCCCCCCATTCTTCTATAGCATTAGGAAATCAACAAAGCCAAACCGATAATAGGTGATCCTGTTTTATAGTGTCTGCTTCAAATTAAGCAGGAGCCCTGGAATGGTAAAATGTTTTTCCCCATTTTTTTTTTATTCCTTCTGATTTATTTTGGGTGCATATATATAGCAGCTTGTAGCTTAGAAGAGTGCAGTTACAGATGTATACTGCTGCCCCATTAACGTCACATTTAAATTGTATCCTTTTGGTTGTCAGTTGTATGAGTAGGTACTGTGCTTTACCGGTTTATCTTCAGTAAGATTTATAACTTCGGTCACATTTCAGCTGTATCTCGACTTTGCTGACAAATCTGAAGAAATACACTATAGAACTTGAAACTCTTCAGTGTGATTAACCACTTTTGAAGGATACAATTTAAATGTGACCAAACTTATACATCTTACTGAAGATAAACAGCTAAAGCACAGTACCCACTCAGACATCTGCCAAGCAAACCCATTCTAATGCTATCAAGTATATCAAAGGACTCCAACCGCTCATGACATCTGTTGCCCCGATTACGGAAAAGTACCAACATACCTAATGCTATAACATTTGCCTAAACTATGAATCATTAGATGGACCTGATGCAAAGATATTATCCTGGTTACTTTACAACTGAAGAAGCTTCAGAGGATTGTATAATATCTGGTCAATTTTATTAGACTGACATGATGTTTTTAGTAGATCAGGTGGTCTTTTGCGTGAGATTTGTTAAGTAGCTGGGTGGTGCATTTTGGTTGAATTTCTGTGAAAGTCAGGCTGCCATATTCTTTGCACTGCCCATGGTAATTCCTTTTTGTTAGTAGTAGTGCATTGTTTTAGTTGTATTTTTATCAAATGTTTTTATTGTTTTTGCATGTTTCCGAATGTTTCCATCTGGTTTAGATTTGCTTAAGGGTTTATCTGGTCTATGTACAGATGTATTTAAGGGTTGTTTTCATGCAGTTAACAAGATCACTGTATCAGGTCACTGTGCATTGTAAAAGAGGCTTTCCTTATCTCTGCTGTTGTGTAACCATAGAGTTAATATATATGAGTTATGGGAGTTTAGGAGCTGAAGCCACCATCCCACTATATGGGGGTACATGAGGGTTTTTTCAAGCAAGTGTATTTTTGAATCTTTAAGCACACATTATCAAATGAACATAAATTGTGATGCTAATCTTAACTCTGCAGCATCAGACAAACATAATTCTACAATATTATCTTGACTAAGACTTCATTGGAGGTGTCTAATACTATAATATTCCAGAAAGAGGTGAGCCCCTGCAAGTATGGTAGCGGCACGGCCCCAAAAATCCTCAGCAAAAACCAAAATGCAGAGCCAGCAAACAGTGACATATAAATTTAATGTTATACAGTTAGAAGAACAAAACAACAGACCCGTTTTTGGCTAAAAGTTTGTTAAACCTTCATCAGTGTAGTAAATTCTGGTTGCATCCATTCTCCTTTTATAATATATCACACCTGGAGGCTAATTGAAAGAATTACACATTAAAAATATTCATTAAGTCCTGGTGAAAATAAAGCACCCAGTTTAATGATCCATTTTTTCTCCTTGTTGTTTAACAATTGGTGCCAGCCTGATTTGTTATTTCTATTACCTTGCATTTTATCAATGAAAGTAAAATTGAAAACTGCATTGGGATGTTTCTTGGTATGTTTGTATAGGGCATTTGTTGGTTTCCTGATCCTGATATCACTTACATGTTCCGAGAGTCTAAATTTGACTGGTCTTCAGGTCTGTCCAACATAAAAGGCAGAGCAACTGCAGGTGGCCATATAAATGAGCCAATCCGACTGGCAGTTTGCAAAAAATGCAATGTTAAACACCTGCCCGGTATTCTTGCTAGTAAATTCCTTGGTCTTCAGCATCCTTTTACATTGAGTGCAGCGACCACATGGAAAACAACCTTGTAAGACACTGCCTTCTAATGTTGTCTGTGTTGAATGTGTATCAGATGTGTATCTATCTATCGATCTATCTATCTCTCTCTCTCTCTCTATATATATATATATATATATATATATATATATGTTTGTAATGACTCATATGTGAGCCAAGATTTTTGCCCCTTCTAAAAGAGAATTAGCATGTATCATCTACAATTTCACCTAGCCTGGTATCTGCTAAGAAAATATTCCAGTGCCTATGTACACTGTTGAGTAGGACATCCGTATTCCTGCCATATGTGGTGATTAATCTGACTGGTGGATTGTTCTCCACTGTTTTGTCCCTATATTGAAGTAATCAGACCTGTTTTGATTACATGCCCAATGTTAGGCCTGGTATATGTCCCCACTTTTGTAGGCTCTCTGCCTGAATCTCATAACTAGATCTTCCTCATATGAATGATGAATAGTTGCATCTGAACATATCTTTTTAATACATAAAAACTGTGACTTTGGAATGTTTCTGCATTTATGAGGAGGATGAAAGTTGGTATCATGGAGTAAGGAATTGAACTGGGGATGTTTACGGTAAACTTCAGTTGTTAGTGTGTGATCAGCAGTATGGGTTATTAATACATCCAAGAAAGTGATTCTGTTGGTATCAAAAGTAACCGTAAACTCAATCCCCCATTTATTGTCATACAAGTATTCAATAAACTCCTGGAGATAAATACTATCAGACCTCCATACTAACCAGCAATCATCCAAATATCTCCACCAAATGTCGATCTCATCCATGTAGATTTTATGATCCCTATCATAAATCAGTTGTTCCTCAATATAGGGTCTATATTATAGATTCAAAGTTTCAAAACTTCGAATACCATATGCTCGACAACATATGATCAAAGTTTGAAATTTTGAATATATAATAAAACATCAAAAAAATAAATAAAACTTACCTTAACGCTCCAAGCTAGTGGGCAAGCCCCTCTGCACCCCCCACCCCCCTACTTAAATATACCAACTCCGACATCGCACTTCAGTGCAGAAATGGGAAATTCTCCTATTCTGCACCATATTACGCCATTACATTTAACCTTCGAACTTTTCAAAGTTTGATCATATGGTGTCGACCATATGACATTCAAACTTTGAAAAGTTCATTCATGTAATAGGAATCCCTCAATATAGGCCATGAAGAGATCGGCATATATGGGGGCAAAGGAGGCTCCCATGGCGATTCCTTTGACCTGTAAATAACAGTTGTTCTGAAAATAAAAAACATTTTGGTCAAGGCATGCTCTGTTAAACAGAGTGAAAAAGTATTAAAGCCTGGTAGGCAAAATTCAGACCTAAGTAGTCAATATTCTAGAGCCTCCAAGCTCGCCTAATGGGGAATATTTATATAAGTGCAGAAACATCCAAAGTACACATAAGCCACCCTGCTTCCAACTGCATTTTGGAAATGACCCTAAGGAACTCAGTGGTATCTTGAATCCTTGCTCTGACCCATTTGAGCAAGGGTTTTAAATGTAAAGTCAGGAACTGGGATAAGGGTTCAGTAATTGAGCTTCTGCCAGACACAATTGGCTGACAAGGTGGATTTTGTAAGCTCTTATGGATTTTTGGTAAAAAATATATATACTGGCTGGAAGGGTCCCAAACTGGTAAATGATGCAATGTGTTGTCTGTTATGATCCCCTCTTCCTTAGCATAATTTAAGAAGCAATCTATTTGTTTCTTGAAACTGGTAGTAGGGTCACAAACCATTTGTGTATAATAAAGTTTGTCAGAGAGTTGTCGCATTGCTTCCATATTGTATTGTGACCAGTCCCGTACCACTATAGCCCCACCTTTGTCTGCTGGCTGTATCACTAGTTCATGATTAGTACCTAGTTCCCAAATCATGTCCATCTCATATTTCTATAAGTTGTTGGACTTTGCCCGGTGATCCATGTAGTTAAAGTGTAGATCTTTGAGAATTGAGTTTTGAAACATGAGTACAGTGGGATGCGTGGGTGGAATGAAGTTGGATTTATGGTATTTAAGTCCATGTTGTGGTTCTGATTCCGATGCTGTATGGAAAAAGAGTTTCAGGTTAAGGCATCTACAAAAAGATGATATATCCTGTGCAAAGGTGTCTTCAGGCACATAAAAACCGGGTATACAATTTAATCCTTTATTAAGTAGTTTGACATGAGAAGGTGACAATTCAACAGAGGAAATATTGAGTACATTGTTCTGTTCTACTTCTGTACAATGAGTTTGAGCAACTCCTCCATACTGTCTACCCCTGTGTTTCCTGCCCCCCCCCCCGCCATTTTTGTTTATCCCTAAAGGGATAGGCATGTTGCTTTTCTTTGACACTGGTGAATCTGTTACATTTTGTGTAGAGGACTCTAAACCAGAGGAAGATTCCTCGCCTGAATCCTCACAACTAGATAAGGTTGATTTCTTCAGTATAGAATGTGGCCTCTTTCTTTTGACAACCTTCCTATTCATAGGTTCAAATCTAACATGTTTGTTAGTGGAGTAGGGATGTCTCCCCTCATAATCCGTTACATCTCTATGGAATTTTTTCATCTTTTTTTCTTTTAACTGCTGCTTTAATGACAAAAGATCCTGACTCAGTTTCCTCAAACAGTTGTTGTACCCCTCTTGACTCTCATATTTTTCAATGTCATTGCACATACATGTGATATCAGATATGTTTTTATCTATGGTCCTGTCATAATATAATGCTAGTGTTTTAACAAATTCCATAGATGCTTTATGTTGCACCTCAGGCAATTGCTCCAAAAGGATAGTATCAGCATCAGGAGCCAAAGGTTGAGTTCATACCCTCAAACCTCTAGAGGAAATATCTTTGGCGATATATGCCTTGAATAGTTTGGCATGCCATACATTGTCCCTCAGTGCCCTCATATTTTTATTAAGTTTATGAAATTCTGCTTCACACATGTTCATTTGTGTGGTGTCCTCAGATCTATTCTGTGTGTTATTGTGTAGTCCAAAAATTGCTAAGTCATCCCTATCCGATGATAGACCCTTGAGTAGGTTGGTGAGATCCATCTGTGGGTCAATCTCCCATAAAACCAAAAAAACATATAATAAACTGTTGCTGGAGTGTGATATTGCCCTAAAAAATCAAACTGGTAAATGATCTATAGCGAGTGGCAATCCCATTGACTAACACATAAATATTATGTTTAGGGTGTAATAAGCACATGTACAATTGGTTCCAACCACTGAAAACTCTTTCCGGCAGTGCTAAGTCCCCAGTTTAGAATAAAAAATATTAATAGAAAACCAATATTTACTGGTTGTAGCAAAAGAACCGAGGACAATTTTATCCCCTGCTGAACCCAGAGTTAGCAAACACTTCATGTGCTAAAAAAAGGTAGATACCCATATATATCCTAGGTGGGAGAAGACGTAGACCATAGTAGCCCCTGCATATAGTAATAATATTCCACTTATAGTTTTAGCAGTGCTACGCCCACAATGAAGATTTCAAACCAAATAAGCACATATTCTTGTATTGTTTGAGGACAATATTAGCCCCTGCAAAAACCACGTGGTGAACCTAAATATAGATAGTTTGCAGTGCTAAGTCCTCAATCCCTGTTAACCTTGGAATTAGTCAAAAATAGGTTGGTTGCCATTCAATATACAAATATAATTAGGCAATACCCAATCCAACACATCATTTTTAAAGTGTATAAAAATAGTAAGAAATATATTTTACTCTGAAAGGTGGACGTGTAAAACAAGTTGTTCTATGTGCATTTATGTTATAGGTTGTTTAAGAAATACTAGGATATACTATTATACCATCTTATCATTATAATGGGAAAGGCATATGGTTCAGGACAGTATACAACACGTATTTTGCTTAGAAGCTGGATGGGTCAGAAAAAGTTGTTCTCTATACATTATTTAGGTGCCACAGGTTGTTTAATGAATATCAGACTATATCCTCTATTCTAGGGATTTTTCTAAATGTCTGTTTGACACACTTTTTATTCAAGGATGGACCCCTTATGAATAACATACACAATATAGTCTTGTTTCAAATTAGCTATACTATATATAGTATATGATTGCTTTGCATCCCTAATCCAAAATAGTTATTTCTGGAAGTATTAAACTTATAGATATACTCTTTTGTAGTTGGGCACCCATTTTTAGGGCCTTTCTTACTATTTTTATACACTTTAAAAATGATGTGTTGGACTGGGTATTGCCTAATTATATTTGTATATTGAATGGTAACCAACCTGTTTTTGACTAATTCCAAGGTTAATAGGGATTGAGGACTTAGCACTGCAAACTATCTATATTTAGGTTCACCACGTGGTTTTTGCAGGGGCTAATATTGTCCTCAAACCATATGAGAATATGTGCTTATTTGGTTTGAAATCTTCATTGTGGGTGTAGCACTGCTAAAACTATAAGTTGAATTTTATTACTATATGCAGGGGCTACTATGGTCCACGTCTTCTCCCACCTAGGCTATATATGGGGATCTACCTTTTTTAGCACATGAAGTGTTTGCTAACTCTGGGTTCAGCAGGGGCTAATATTGTCCTCGGTGCTTTTGCTACAACCAGTAAATATTTGCTTTCTATTAATATTTTTTATTCTAAACTGGGGACTTAGCACTGCCGGAAAGAGCTTTCAGTGGTTTGAACCAATTGTACATGTGCTTATTATACCCTAAACATAATATTTATGTGTTAGTCATTGGGATTGCCACTCGCTATACATAATTTTCCAATTAGATTTTTTAGGGCAATACCACATTCCAACAACAGTTTATTATACTTTTTTTGATTTTTATCGGCGTTTGACCCACAGATGGATTTCGCCAACCTACTCAAGGGTCTATCATCGGATAGGGATGACTTAGCAACTTTGGACTACACAAAAACACACAGAATGGATCTGAGGGCACCACACAAACGAACATGTGTGAAGCAGAATTTCATAAACATAATAAAAATATGAGGGCCCTGAGGGCAAACTGTTCAAGGCATATATTGACAAAGATATTTCCCCCAGACGTTTGAGGGTACGAACTCAACCTTTGGTTCCTGATGCTGATACTATCCTTCTGGAACAATGGGCTGAGGTGCAACATAAAGCATCTATGGAATTTGTTAAAACATTAGCATTATATTATGACAGGACCATAGATAAAAACATATCTGATATCACTTGTATGTGCAAAGACATTGCAAAATATGAATGTCAAGAGGGGTACAACAACTGTCTGAGGAAATTGAGTCAGGATCTTTTGTCATTAGAGCAGCTTTTAAAAGAAAAAAAGATGAAAAAATTCCATAGAGATGTAACGGATTATGAGGGGGGACATCCCTATGCCACTAACAAACATGTTAGATTTGAAACTATGAATAGGAAGTTTGTCAAAAGAAAGAGGCCACGTTCTATACTGAAGACATCAACCTTATCTAGTCGTGAGGATTCAGGTGAGGAATCTTCCTCTGGTTTAGAGTCCTCTACACAAAATGTAACAGATTCACCAGTGTCAAAGAAAAGCAACATGCTTATCCCTTTAGGGATAAACAAAAATGGGGGGGGGGCAGGAAACACATGGGGTAGACAGTATGGAGGAGTTGCTCAAACCCAGTGTACAGAAGTAGAACAGAATAATGTACTCAATATTTCCTCTGTTGAATTGTCACCTTCTCATGTCAAACTACTTAATAAAGGATTAAATTTTATACCCGGTTTTTATGTGCCTGAAGACACCTTTGCACAGGATATATCATCTTTTTGTAGATGCCTTAACCTGAAACTCTTTTTCCATACAGCATCGGAATCAGAACCACAACATGGATTTAAATACCATAAATCCAACTTCATTCCACCCATGCATCCCACTGTACTCATGTTTCAAAACTCAATTCTCAAAGATCTACACTTTAACTACATGGATCACCGGGCAAAATCCAACAACTTATAGAAACATGAGATGGACATGATTCGGGAACTAGGTAGTAATCATGAACTAGTGATACTGCCAGCAGACAAAGGTGGGGCTATAGTGGTACGGGACTGGTCACAATACAATATGGAAGCAATGCAACAACTCTCTGACAAACGTTATTATACACAAATGGTTTGTGACCCTACTACTGGTTTCAAGAAACAAATAGCTTGCTTCCTGAATTCTGTTAAGGAAGAGGGGATCATAACGGACAACACATTGCACCATTTAACAGTTTGGGACCCTTCCAGCCAGTATATATATTTTTTACCAAAAATCCATAAGAGTTTACAAAATCCACCATGTCGACCAATTGTGTCTGGCAGAGGCTCAATTACTGAACCCTTATCCCAGTTCCTGACTTTACTTTTAAAACCCTTGATCAAATGGGTCAGAGCAAGGATTCAAGATACCATTGAGTTCCTTGGGGTAATTTCTGACATGCAGTTATGTGTACTTTGGATGTTTCTGTACTATATATAAATATTCCCCATTAGGCGGGCTTGGAGGCACTAGAATATTGACTGCTTAGGTCTGAATTTTGCTTACCAGGCTTTAATACATTTCACTTTGTTTAACAGAGCATGCCTTGACCAAAAATGTTTTTTTTATTTTCAGAACAACTGTTATTTACAGGTCAAAAGAACTGCCATGGGAGCCTCCTGTCTCCCCATATATGCCGATCTCTTCATGGCCTATATTGAGGATCAACTGATTTATGATATGGCCCATAATATCTACATGGATGAGATCAATATTTGGAGGAGATATTTGGATGATTGCTGGTTAGTATGGAGGTCTGATAGTACTTATCTCCAGGGGTTTATTGAATACTTGAATGACAATAAATGGGGTATTGAGTTTACGGTTACTTTTGATACCAACAGAATCACTTTCTTGGATGTATTAATAACCCGAAATGCTGATCACACACTAACAACTGAAGTTTACTGTAAAGATCCCCAGTTCAATTCCTTACTCCATGCTACCAGGTTTCATCCTCCTCATATATGCAGAAACATTCCAAAGTCACAGTTTTTACGTATTAAAAGGATATGTTCAGAAGAAACTATTCATCATTCATATGAGGAAGATCTAGTTATGAGATTCAGGCAGAGAGCCTACAAAAGTGGGGACATATACCAGGCCTAACATTGGGCATGTAATCAAAACAGGTCTGATTTACTTCAATATAGGGACAAAAACGTGGAGAACAATCCACCTATCAGATTAATCACCACATATGGCAAGAATACGGATGTCCTACTTAACAGTGTATAAAGGCACTGGAATATTCTCTTAGCAGATACCAGGCTAATTGAAATTGTAGATGACACATGCCAATTATCTTTTAGATGGGGCAAAAATCTTGGCTCACATATGAGTCATTACAAACATATATATATATATATATATATATATATATATATATATATATATATATATACACACATCTGATACACACTCAACACAGATAACATTAAAAGGCAGTGTTTTACAAGGTTGTTTTCCATGTGGTCACTGCACTCATTGTAAAAAGATGCTGATGACCAAGGAATTTACTAGCAAGAATACCGGGCATGTGTTTAACATTGCATTTTTTGCAAACTGATAGTCGGATTGGCTCATTTATACGGCCACCTGCAGTTGCTCTGCTTTTATGTTGGACAGACCTGAAGACCAGTAAAAATTAGACTATCAGAACATGTAAGTGATATCAGGATCAGGAAACCAACAAATGCCCTATACAAACATACCAATAAACATCCCAATGCAGTTTTCAATTTTACTTTCATTGATAAAATGCAAGGTAATAGAAATAACAAATCAGGCTGGCACCAATTGTTAAACAACAAGGAGAAAAAATGGATCATTAAACTGGGTGCTTTATTTTCACCAGGACTTAATGAATATTTTTAATGTGTAATTCTTTCAATTAGCCTCTAGGTGTGATATATTATAAAAGGAAAATGGATGTAACCAAAATTTACTACACTGATGAAGGCTTAACAAACTTTTAGCCGAAACCGGTCTGTTGTTTTGTTCTCCTAATTGTATAACATTAAATTTTTATGTCACTGTTTGCTGTCTGTGCATTTTGGTTTTTAATGCTATAATATCCCAAGTTACACATCATTAGATAGACCTAATGCTATAATGTTATCCTAAGCTTTTCATCACTGGATGAACTTAATACTGTATTTTTTTTATTTTCCCCCCACAGGACCTTGCCCAGTTGTTCCTCTACCTTCACATATTTGTCCCATTTATTCTTGTGAACAGGAGCCAGGTATTTCCAGGAGAGGAGAGAACCCTGTGGCCTATTTTTTCTTGTCCAGGAATCCTTATCAACTCTCCATTTCCTGACAAGAGTCTGGAGTCAGGTGACAGGGTGGGGACAACTTGCTGGTCTTCAGGGGAGGCTGACTGTCTCTCTGCTTGACAGCATCATGCTACCACCCCCCAGCAGCTTCTCCAAGCATGATAACCTTGTGCCCCTGCCAGGGGAAATATGACTGTACATGCCAGTTTCCCTTTGACTGCATAATGAAAATGCACTGTGGTAGTACAGGTTGTGCCAGCTCAGGGGTCTATTGAATGAACACCTATCACTTTCAGTAGGAGTCACCTGTGTTGTAAGACAGAGCTACAGCTCTCCTCCTAGCATGGATGAGCTAGTAGTAGCCTCTCACACCCAAACTCATAGAAGCACCTGAACTGCTAATTGTACTCAAGTAGCCTGCGGCGACTTAATGCTATAATGTTATCCTAAACTACATACCACTTAACAGATCTAAAGCTCTAACATGCTTCTGAGTTAGGCATTATTAGGCATATGTGGTGGTGTAATGGTGTCCTAAGCTATGCATCATCAGAGAGACCTAATGCTGGAATGTTATCCTGAGCTACGCATTATTAAATGGACCTAATTCTATAATGTTATACTGTGTTATACATCATTGTACAGACACAATGTTATAATTTTGTTGTGAGATATGAATCATCTGATGGACATAATGCTATAATATTATCCTAAGCAACACATCATTGGAGGTAAAAATACTGTAATGCCCTGAGTTGCACATCACTGGGCAGACTTAACGCTGTAGCGTTATCAGGAGGTATGCATTATTAGAGTGATTTAATGCTGAAATATTATACTGTGGTGAGCACCACTAGATGAAAATAATGCCATAATGTTATCCTGTAGTGATCAGTACTTGATGACCTTAATGTTACAATGTTACTCTGAGCTGTACATCATTTAAATCACTTAATGCTATGTTATGCTGAGCTAGGCATCATCAGGCACATGAAATTATGAAGAGTTATCTTTAGCTACACATCATCGGTGAGACCCAATGGTGTAATGCTATCCTGAATGTCCCATAGGTTCATAGGTTCATAGGTAGGTACTAGGCTATCAGCCCTAGGGCCTATACAAGCCCAGCCAAAAAGGTACCCTGGCGTTTACCACTCAAGAAATTGATTTTCCTGTGCCACTGTCGAGCAGAGCCACAGAAGTGATCCCCAGGGTGAATGTCCTATTTCCCATCCAATCATCAAGATTTTTCTTGAAGAGTACTAATGAGGAGCTTTGTTTGATATAGCTAGGTAGTTTGTTCCAGAGTATGGGAAGTCTCTGGGACAGGAATGTATCCCTCCGGCATGTTCTGTTTATTGTGGTGACATGGTTTAGGTCCCTAGAGCATGTTGCTCAGAGGGATTTGGACTTCTTTAAGTGGTGCATGTCCAACAGCATTGGGTTTGACATAACTTTGAATGTTAGGCAGACATCACCTCTGAGTAGGCGATATGCGACAGAGTAAAGCTGGAGTTTTTTGAGACAGTCTGCGTAGGGCATCTGTTTCAGGCTGGTAATCCTCTTTGTGAGGTATTTCTGTGGCTTTTCCAGTTGTTGTAGATGTCTTGTGAGGTACATACCAAAAGGGGAGTTGTACTCTATAATGGGTATAATGAGTGATGAGTAGAGGGGAACAATGACCTCTTTTTTTCAGGATGAGAAACCTTTTGTGATGAGGTGTGTCATGCAGAAGAATTTCCTGACTACTGTGGCGATGTGATTATCCAAGGAGAGACTCCTGTCCACCTGTGTTCCCAGGTCTCTTATCACACTTTCAATGTTAAGTATACTACCACCTATGTTGTAGTTCATGGGTACAGAGTTTTTACCAAAGGGGATGACAATGCACTTTTTGGCATTGAGCTTGACATCTGTCTCAGTGAGGCCCTTTCGTAGTATGTCAACATCATTAGGAGTTTTGATTATGGCTCCTAGTTTGCAGTCATCTGTGAACTTCATTAGCCAAAGAACTTCTGTGTTAGCCTGCACTTCAGAGAAGTAGATACCAAACAGGAAAGGACCCAGGACTGAACCCTGTGGTACTCCACTTGTCACTGGTCTGAAGTCAGATTTGGAGTCTGCTACTTTTACAGTGTGGGTTCTGTCAGTGAGCCATTTGGCAACCCATCTTGTGACATAGGGATTTATACCTGGTTTAGTGAGTTTATCTATAATTCCAGAGTGGAGGATGGTGTCGAAAGCCTTGGTAAGCTCTAGATAGGCTGTGTGAACCACCTTACCCTATCTACGGCTTTGGTGACTGCTTTAAAGAAGTCTGTCAGGTTTAGGAGACATGATCTGCCTTTTACAAACCCGAACTGGGTGGGGTCCAGTATTTGGAGATTACCAATGTCTTTTTTTATAAGTTCCATGGTGATATGTTCCATGGCCTTGCAGACCAGGCTCATCAGGCTAATGGGGCAGTAGTTCCCAAGGTCCGTGGTGGCTCCCCCTTTGTGGAGTGGGATAACTGTCGCTGTGCGCCATTCAGCAGGCACAAAGCCTGAGGTGAGGCTATGATTGAACTTGGTACTTAGGTAGGGTGCCAGTTCGTTCTGTAGTTCGTGTAGAACGCAGCCTGGGATGTTGTCTGGTTCCATGGATGCTGTGTTCTTGGCTTTGGAGAATGTGGTTTTTACCTCTGCAGCCGTGATTACAGGAACTTTGCATTCTTCTGGTATAGAGATGGGCTATTTATGGGGTGAGAGGGGGGTAAAGTTAGCACTCAACCCATCTGCCAGGATGTTGGCAATATCAGTTGGGTCTGTATATTTAGTGCCATTGTGCTGTAACCTCAGAGCAGATCTGAGTGTTGCCATTGAGATTCTTGACATAGCTATAGAATGCTTTGTGGTTGTCTTTAGAATCAGTGGCAATTTTGTTTTCGTAACTAGCTTTGGAGGATTTTATCAGGGATCGCAGCTTCTTACTGAGGCTGACCAGGGAGCTCCTCCACTCATGGGATTTTACTCTACTCTCTTTTGCAACAGTTTCTTCCATCTGTTGTACAGTTTGTTTAGGTAGGGGACCACCAGATTGGCTTCCTTTTTTTGGAGGATAGTATCTTGGTTCTGTTTGGGGTAGCACAAACCATGCACTCATGTAAGTGCTTATAAAGTGCAATTGTGTAGGATTCAGTAGTCGTAACTGTATTGTCCATCTGCATGGGTGTCATGACGTTCACCACTTCTGTCTTAAGAAGCAGGAAATTGGCTTTGGAGAAATTTTTTACCGTGGTTTCCTTAATGGGGGGAGGGGGCAGAATGTGGATAGCTAGAGTAATTAGCTTATGGTCTGATCGGACCAATGAGGCATTGACATCAGGTGTGGAACACCGGTCACTCATGTTGGTAATGATTAGATCTAGGATATTGTTGCTCCTGGTGGGGGTGTGGATAAGTTGATCCAGGGCGTTGGAGTTTATGAATTCCAGAAAGTGTTAAGTGAAGGAGTTGGTACATGGGTAGTTTTCCCAGTTAATGGTGGGGGTAGTTGAAATCACCCATTATTAGGGTGTTTGGTTGAACCCTAATATTTTCCAGTACATCAAGAAAAGAGGAGTGGTAATCCTGGGGCATGGTGGGGGATCTGTAGCAAGCTACAATTTGGAATGCAGTTTTGCCCAGAGTTAGTTGCAATTGGATAACCTCGGCTGCATTATGCTGAGCAACTAGCCTGGAGGTGTGGATATCCTTAATGAATATGGACACACCACCGCCTTTGGTGTTCCGGTCCAGGTTACATGGCCGAAAAGTGTGGTATGAGTTATAGCCTGGTAGTGCAGGGGTGCTCTCTGGAGCCTTGAACCAGGTCTCAGTCACTGCATAGATATCGATGTTCTCCATTTTAAGGAGTGCCTCGAGTGAGTGCATTTTGAGATTTAGACTTCTAGCATTAAGTAGCATCACCCTCAGTTTTTGCTTGCCTGTTCCTGTTACGGTGGTGAATTTGTCATTTGAACCTTGCCTAAAAAAGGCACTATAGGGGTGGCAAGAACCTTAGCCAGTATCCAGAATCCCAGGGGCGACAGGTGCAGACCATCTTATGGCTATGACACTGTAATGTTATCCTGTCAGACCCAATGCTGCAATATTATCCTGAGATATGCTTCATCAGAAGGATCTAATCCTATAATGTAATCTTGAGATGCACATCACTGGAGAGACCTTGTTAACAGTTAATCAGATCAAAACAATTGCATACACTGCACAATCCAGCTCTGCTCTTTTTGGCTTGAGTTCATTGCCATGTATACGTCTGTTTCCATCCCTTTTAACTGCTTATTATAGTTGTTGTATCTTTATGCTGTTACATGATAATTAGTCTCATGCTGTGTATAATTAATGGCTCCTGTAATTTTGCACTTTTATAATGTTCTTAATTATATTATGCCTACTAACGTCATTACTATGAACTGCTGAGCATAATAGCCAAGTTGGCATTTTGATTACACTGACATAATAAAACAGTGAGCACACCAAAAACTTAACTAGAAAATAACAAACAATGAGATAGCTGATAGAAAATCACTTAGAATCGCTTTAATAAAACAGAACTCCTTCAGTAAGCCCTTTAATCTTTTACAATCCACTGAGACTTCTTCAGACTGAAGTAACGCATACTACATCCACAGTTATACACTTAAAAATTCACATGACATCAAGCTAATTAATGCTTTAACCCTTTTCGCTTCAAGTACATAATAAAATCTTCACGATTATTCAAGCCAGGAGGGTAGCAGGCATTTAATTTACCTGTCATGAGTATTCTAACCAACCCAGCTCTTCTGGATTTAATAAAAAATCAACATTGTTCAAAGCATCTAGCACCAAAAATTTAAACTCAATTTTGCAAGTGCCATTTTTATAATGTCTACCTAAAGCATTCTTTTCATCTCCTATAAAAACAGCACGTTTGTGTTCGTAAATTCTTTTGTACAATTCACGAGTAGTCCTACCTACATAAAAAGCCATACAGGAAACACAAAAAACAAGATAAACCACAAACTTTGATTTATAAGAAAATTGCCATTGACACTGATCTCATTGTTGTTAATAACTAGATCTGTGGCATTAGTATATAAATAATTACACATGCTACAATTAAAACATTTTAGCATACCTCTTCTGTCTTTTTTATTTCCGGGCATGTTTAATTTAGCCTGAAAATAACTCCTAAAACTCTTGGCCATTTCCTGTGTAAATAAAAGCCTTTCCCCTCTTTCACTTAAAATCTCTGTATTGCCACCAAAAAGTTTCCAGTTTTTTGTTATAATATCTTTTATAGTGGCAGAATCTAAATTATTAACAACAGGCATCTTAATTCTGTTTTCATTTGTACTTACCCTAGTAATCTTTGGGTTGGCCGGTTTTCTCTGAGAGATTATACTAGACATTAAAGCAGAAACCAATGCCTTTGGATAACCCCTATTTACAAGCTTCTCACAAAAATGTTTTCCTTCTTCCAAAAAGTCTTCTTCTCTCACTGTTAGATTACTGATTCTGAGTAGTTGACCCTTTATAATATTTTCTTTAGTCTTTCTTGGATGCAGTGTTATCCTGTGGTGAGCACCATTAGATGAACATAATGCCATAATGTTATCCTGTGGTGATCAGCACTAGATGACCCTAATGCTACAATGTTACTCTGAGCTGTACATCACTTAAATCACTTAATGCTATGCTATGCTGAGCTAGGTATCATTAGGCACATGAAATTGTGAAGTGTTATCCTTAGCTACACATCATTGGTGAGACCTAATACTGTAATACTATCCTGAATGACCCATCATCTTATGGATATGACACTGTAATGTTATCCTGTCAGACCTAATGCTGCAATATTATCCTGAGATATGCTTCATTAGAAGGACCTAATCCTATAATGTAATCTTAAGATGCGCATCACTGGAGAGACCTGAGGTTGTTAACAGATAATCAGATCAAAACAATTGCATATGCTATACAATCCAGATCTGCTATCTTGGCTTGAGTTCATTGCCATGTATAAGTCTGTTTCCATCCCTTTTAAATGCTTATTACAGTTGCTGTATCTTTATGCTGTTACATGATGTTTATTCTCATGCTGTGTGTAATTAATTGCTGCTGTAATGTTGCACTTTTATAATGTTCTTAATTATATTATGCCTACTGACGTCATTGCTATGAACTGCTGCGCATAACAGCCAAGTTGTCATTTTGATTACATTGCTTTGTAAATGGCCATTTCCACAATGGCTAATGTGGTTAACAAACAAAAAATAAATAATGTCTTGACTGTAGTAGCGGCAATGTGACAATGGCTTGTATGTTTAAAATCAAGTCTTAGGGTACAGTTTTTCATGTGTACAGACTTTTTTCCTGAACATATTCTCACAAACAATGCAACTCAGTTTACATCAGGAAAATAAGCATAACGGAATAATTAATATGCCTATAAGATTTTTTTTCTGTCATTTCTTATTAGTCTCTAGGAAACCCTTTATGTTATTGCTTTATTTAAAAATAAATTTAAATTCAACACCAAATATTATATTATTTATTTCATCATATGAAAAGACAGATCACATTTTTTTTCTATTATTTTATGAATTATTATCTATTATTTTAGTGGGGACATTTGCCCCATTATTAGGTGCAGGACATCTAAATTTACAGTTTAAAAATGAAGGTAAAGGTAGAATGTACAACACTATGATATTAGGGTTGCTACATTTTCAAATGCCTAAGTTGGGACTTTTTTTGTAGAAACACGAGATATTGCAGGACAAAACATACAGCCAGTGCAAAGGACAAAACTTCACTTTTTTGCCAAAATAAAAACATTCCCCGGGATTCATGAAGCTCGGCGCAAGGCCGGCATTAGGCTTGCGCCAACCGTGAAGCGTGAAGATGGCACAGTAGCGCCAAATGCATATTAATGAAGGCGCGCTGCCACCACAGCCATGTGCATAGGAAAGGAGCGCGAGTGCATAGGGCGTGTCGAAGTGCCGCATGGAGGCATGGAAATGTCAGCTGTCGATGTGCAACCTAAAATGCTTGCATATAACAATTTGCAAGCAATAGTAATCACATCTGTCAGTGTCTGTGGATACTGAAACGTATGCAAAGCATGCAAGACAGTTCCTGCGAACACAAAATGAAGAAGCAAGCACAAATGCATGGTAGGGAATAACGGGTCCCTATCCCGCGAACAAATGACATTGAAAACCGTGTGCCCGTAGTCCAACACAGTGTAGATAGTTATACCAAGTGGAAGTGAAACGCATCATATGTTAGCGCGCCGCCAATAGGTACGTCCAGCCCAATGGTCAGGGTCACCAGCTGACCCATATTGTGATGGAGGGTACACAGCTGGGCAGATGTGTCCATAACAAAAAACACGATAAATGTACATATCTAGCAACCGTATGACCGAATTATATCCCACAATGCATGTTATAGTCACATACAATAGGTATGTCCGTATTTCAGATACCAAATGTGACAGGAAATAGAATAAGCATGTAAACGAAACAGAAGGAGCATATAAATTGCTACAACAATAAGGCAACATGTAGGCTGAAAGGAACAGTATTATCTGTACCGTTGACTGTGGGTACGTGTTGTCCAGTACAGTCGGATATGTGTCCGGAATATATCCCATCCTGGGCATAGGAAAAGGTGGCATCCTACCAATGATTAGAACAGTTGGCCAAAATCCGCACATCAGCAGTCCAAGCCGAACTTGTCAGGATGTGTCACAGTTGAATGGGTATTACCCGGGTATACCAACCATGTCATGAAAGTTAAGTATAGGCGTGTACCTATGTGCGGGAGGTATTGCATGTGGAAAGTCAAACATGGCAGGGTAGTCCACACAGGTACCTGACATATGTAGGGTATGCAATGTGCTACCTTGACCGTGTCATGGGCCATCAACCAAAGCAGTGATGATGGAGTGTCAGGAATATGTGTGTGTGGGGGGGGTGGGTAATGGTATAATCCTCCAAGACGACACTGAGTCGTATGCAGAATAGGTGAACTGGAGGTGTATGAGTTAGCACCGGGTGAAGCAGAAAGAAACACAAAAACATGTATACACATCTGCAATACAACCAGACAGGCCATACTGTAGAACACAATCCCACAAACATATGAATATTAAAATGTGCGATATAAATGTATAGACATGTCACCGGCACATACCCACAGATTGGTCCTGATGGAACTGGCCATATCAAATGCAACACACCTGGATGCATAATGGACTACCCAGCATCCCCTCCACAGCACACAACCCAATCCCATACCTGAACGTCCACCAAATCCAGCCATACTTGGCCTAATGGTTTGGTGCAGCCACATCTACACATAGCGACCACTGCGCATATGTAGTAGGTAGTGTCACCCTAGGCAGTTTCAGGATTGCAAACTATGTATCCCTAGCATGTAAAACCCCCAGCACATTTTTGTAATGCCAGAAGAATGGTCGGTATTTGTCTTGTTTTGGTCTTGTTCAATTTTTTGGGATATCCCTCATGGGATAAGTAACCTGTGTAAACATTAGAATGGGTATGAAGACACGAAGTCCAGTCCTGTAGATATCTGGACACAAGTTGGAATGTGCAGTAGTGGTGCACGAGACTGTCCAGCCTTAGATGGTCATGCAGAACCTACTACCCAGGATCAAACACCTGCCCTTGACGCACGTGTCCCAACATGAATAAGCGAGAGAATATATTGCACACATTCGCATAGTGGCACATGGTATAAGAGTGATGAAGGCACTGACGTAAATAGGATACCCCCTGATCCACTGTGTGAGGGACAATTAATGTGTGTGTAGGCGTGACCTGACCAGCAATGATACAATGCCAAATGTCCTGTGATTGTAGGAAATAACTATGTACCATACTGCATGTAACAGTTGCCTAAAGCAGTCACATCAGGATAGAATAAACGTATTCGTAGAAGAAACAGGCAAACAACAAAAGTGTCAAAGTTATAAGGCTCACAGCTAGGAAACAAATGAATGTTCTAAACCTGCACTGACCGTGGCTATGTGTTGGCCCAAATAATCTGGTGTCCGCAGTAGGGTTACCATCTGTCCCGCTTTGCGAGGGACAGTCCCTCATTGGACAGTTGTGTCCTGACAAAATACATTACAAATGGCAAATGTCCTGGGATTGTAGGACATAATTATGTCCCATATGTTATGTAATAGTTGCAGAAAATAATTATTTCAGTATCTAAAATACCTAAATGTTACAAGAAACAGAATAAACAACTAAACCGCTACAACAATAGGCTTTTATGTAGGCAAATAAGTAAAGTTCTATCCTTTGTACTGACCGTGGTTATGTGTCGGCTTGTAAAATCTGATGTGTGTTCCGAAAATGTCCTATCTTGGCCATTTGAAAAGGTGGCAACCCTAGTCCCCAGAATACATCCCAACCTGTACATATGACAATGTCAACGCTACCAATGGTCAGAGCATTTGCACAATAACTGGCCAGCCTCTTAATCACTTACAAAGCCAGTGACTTTTGGGGGAAAGGTGTTGAATGAGAATGATTACTTACAACAATGAAGAGTAATAGATGCATTTAACTGCAGAAAATTAGTAGTATTACGAATCTGTCAACACGTTCCAAGTTAATAGTACTAATATGGCAGAAGTGTCCATGATTGTCCCTGGTTGTCATAACCTTGTCCCTATCACTGTAGAAATGGGTCCCCGAGTATCATAGAGGTCCGTACACATAAGTACAGCAACCAACTGTCACATCAGTTGACAGGACTACTGCATACCTGTAGTGAATTTATAACAGATGTCCAGAATAATATTCATTTTATCGATAAATTAATGAAATAGTCAAATGGGAAGGGAAACACGTGGAAACCACCCCCCCCCAACCTGCATTATGTGGTGGAACCACTCCCCGCCCTAAATGATGTAGCGCCAACCCAATAATGTGGTCAGAGGTGCCCAAACACCTGCGTCTGTAAACACAGATAGAATGTTAAAATCTGGACTAACTCTGTCCATGTGCTATGTCTGATCTTTGAACAGCACCAGGGCAGATCTAGTCACCAGTCGGCCGAGCCTAAACCCAGACCAGCACATGAACACCCTGACAATCAAACACGCGTATGTGCGAGGACTATAAGCGTAGGCGTTCTGAATATCCCTGGAGTGAGTAGACTTGCAGCACGGGTCCAGAGCAGTAGGAAACAGGGAATGTGCTAATTGTAGTACTGTGGTTTTCCCAGCAGGAGAATGGATGCCTGCTGTGTAAGGGAAGCGGTGAGGCATATGTCATAGTAGCTATGAACCATGGGTATACATATAAATGAGCCAGAACACCAATTGGTTACAGTATCCACCCAACGTAAAGGCATTCCCGGTTCAAGTACGACTATAGCACATATTAATTGTGTAATGAATGCCTCTGTGCTGTAAAGCCAACATTTATACATGTAAAGGTGACCGCGTTCGCATGGGTCCGTTAACCGGATTCCATCAAAGTGGTACTTTCATAAGGAATACGGCACATGTAATCCCAAAGAAGTGCCTGTAAACATATGTAACTCAGAATAAGTAGATGCAAGTGCACCTGCGTGGGTGTACGCAGCTATTAGCATAGCAAATGTATGTTGTCTTGTACAGCTGTAACTTTTATATATATAGACAGATAGATGTGTGTATAGATAAATATCCACAGACATAACAGAAATATGCAATTATATATCTACATATTTATCTATATATACACATATATATATATATATATATATATATATATATATATATATATATATATATATATATATACACACATATATATATATATATATATATATATATACATACATATATATATATATATATCTCTCTCTATAAATATATATATATATATATATATACAGATATATATATATAAATATATATATATATATATATATATATATATATATAAGGAACGCCGAAAGACGAACGCAAACATAAGGGTTTTGAAGGGAATCCAGCGCAAGTAAGGAATTATGAAGTGCTCACAGTGTATGCCACATAAATCTGCACAAGTGTGAGTAGAGCACCGCTCTTCACACCAGAGGCAGGGTTATACCAGTGGCCATAACATCCTTGAAGTGTTACGTCAACATTGTAAACAGACGGAATGTAGTACATGTTGCGACCACCTACACCTGTAACCCACCAATTGTTCGTAATCCATAACACCAGGAAAGGCACGTATGTGCAAATATGAATGGATGTTGAGTCTGTGAATACACGAGGTGGTACAAAATGTGTGTAGGGCCCCAATGCTCATGAGAGGGCAATGTGTAAAGGTGTGTCATGGCTGCGATATCAGGTGTGTAATGGCTGTTATGCATGGAAACTCAACACGAGTGTGCAGGAGAAACTATGGATATGCGATTATGGACACAGGAGTGCTAGGGTATGTTGCGCCAGGTGCAATGGAGCAGCCCATGGAGGTCAGCTAGTACATAGGTGCGATTCCCAGATAGAGCGTTGTTTGCGTGGAGACATGCGTAAATGGGCGTATCGTTGTCGGACGTTGTGCGTCAGGTCTGGCAGCCCGGCATGTAAAACCTATACTCCACCCATGAGCAGAATGGAGTTCTGCTGTGACAACCCCAAACCGGGAAAAGCAGAAAGACACAACTACATGAAGACAACAATATGTTGATGTACAGTCACAGTAACACAAACACACATCCTATCAACAGTAATAATATGAATGTGCACAGAAGCAAACACAGTAGCAGGAATAATAGGCTGCACATGCGAGTAATAGGTCGAATGACACTGTATCACATCCCAGTTAGCAGCGGCACCCCAGACAAGAAAAACGTGTGACATCTGTCTGCTGTATAATGTGCAATATACTGAGCACAAGTTCATCGGAGTGAAGTGTCGGTGTCATAATGACTAAGGCAATAGTATGCTGTTGAAGCAGAGATAAAACCCAATACGCATGTGTAAGTGTCCATGTCCAGGAAATGTATAGGTTAATAGACACACAGATGTATATATAGATAAAAACGTATATATACATATATCTATATTAATTTACATACACATATATATTCTACATAGATATATATATATATATATATATATATATATATATATATATATATACACACACACACACACACACACACACACAAGGATATACTACGGATATATATAGATAGATATATATATACACAAACAACAGGTACTGATATATACACATACACACAAAACAAAATATATATGTCAGTGTAGATATACACATGTACATAAATAGGTTACGGCACAGCAATTAGGGGCAACATATTTACAGCCCGGGCATATGTGACTGGGAGGACCAATAAATAAACGTTGTACCCCCCACATTGCCCAGCTAGGCCGGACAGACATACAGACAGGAAATACAGATCAATACACTGCCACTGTCCAAAACACCGGTAGGAAAGTACCAGTGGGAGAGTTCTGCAAGGTCTACACTTTAAACATGGATAACGGTGTCCCTTGCAGGACCCCAAAAATTCAGGGTACGTGTGAATCTGCTGACACTAATACGAGCAGGATGTAGGTGTACATGGAACAGTAGGTTGTGCAAGTGTGATAATACATGGGTTGACAAAATGTACGACATGTGTCCCGAGACGGGGAGAGTGGGCAATGTGTAGGGGTGTGCTCATACCCCTGCTGCGCTCGCAGTAAGTATTTGTCATGACTGCTGTAGACGGGTGCCAGGTAGGTGGACCATGGGTATGCATTAATGGGCTTAAGTGTGCAGGAGCTGGTTGGCAGAGATGTAGTAGGCCCGCCCAGTGGAAGTCATTAATATTCCTATGTGGGCATAGCATATGCCTACACCTCCCAAACCTGAAGAGCACATCTACCAGATAGTCTGTAAACCATCGGGGGAATACATAGAGATCAAATCAGTGCCGTGTACCCAATTAGCATGGGCGTCCATAGTTATGTATCAGAATGTAACAAAGTCCAACTAAACAATTCCAGAACTAGTGATATTAGGTGAACAGGTGGCGGAATACAGGTAATGACAGATGACAACATGTATGAGTCTTAAACAGCATGTACCTCAACAAACGTGAATAAATACATGTGCTCTGTGACTGTGAATGTGTCTGTTTAATAAAACAAATCGTCTAAATGTGTCCCACAGGGTGTTATGCATTGTCCCTGATACAGTGTTCATTCACACCCATTGGTATGTCAGTTCTGCTACTGACAGAAAGTGCATAATTTGCTGACCACCTTATGTAGATGATAGCATAATAGAAGAGGTTCAACACCCATACGCCTGCGAGGGACACACCCATCTGGGCAGTTGTGTCCTGCAAAATGACAGTTATGGCACATAGCCTGTGAGTTTGGGAATGGAGGCTATATAGTGTGTGTAGTGGTGTCAGAAATCAATTTGTTGTATCAGTAACAGCTACATGTAATAGGAAACAGTATTATCAATTATAATGCTACATGAATAACCTTAATGTATGCAAACCGTGGAAGTCGTACGTTTACTACTGGCTGTGGGTATGTGTTACGTTGACACATGTGATAGCTCTACATATAAGGTCTATAGGGCCGCCACCATTCTGAATGGCCAAAGTGGAACCTGCTCTGTAGAAATGTCAGATGTGCCAGGGCAGAACATACCTACAGCCATGCATAGTACAGAAATATACATATTGGAACAAATCAAAGCGTAGTCTAGCAGCAGTAAAATTGCTTATGCTACTACATATGACATATCGACGTGTCAGGTATACAAGACCTGTAACAAGCAACCAGTACAGACACATACAACTTGAGAATGTCCCCTAATCAGGACAGTTGCAATGGCTAGAGTATTGTCCATACCACTCAACCGTCCCTGAATGTCAGGTACGTCCCTGAGTTTGACTGAAAGTTTAACTCTGTCCCTCTTAATCCCTCCTAAAATTAGTGGCTGTTGAAGGAAAGGTGGTGAATTACACTTACTGACTAATGACAATAAGTAAGAGTTATAAACAACTGTTACCTCAGAATATGTGTATTAAGTCATATGCTCTGATTCTGTCAATGTTTCAAGTTAATAGCACTACTTTTGTAAAAGTGTCCCTGATTTTTCTTGACCTGTCCCTGATTCTGCAGAAATGTGTCCCCGATTGGTGGAGAGTTCTGGTATTGTCACATGAGATATGCGTGATGAGGGACTGTCCCATGCAAAGTGGGAAAGGTGTCACTCCTACAGTCTCCCGTCGTGCAATTTGAAAGGTGGACAATGTGCAGTAGGTATGCAGTAGCATGACTCGGCAGACAGCTGCATTAACAAACAAGTCACATGTCAGCATTGCAGAGTATCGGTTCCCATGTATCAGGCAGATGGGAGCAGATTGTATGAGGAACACGCATATAATATGATTACATCACTGGACAGGCTGCCGAGTCCGTACAGACGAACGCCTGCCGTTGCAAAATGGTTACACATACCCGATACTGTAGTCATGTAGTCCGATGTAATACGCCTCACAAGGGATCGCACACACCCAGCATGAGTGACAAATGTTAGCGGAAATGTCGGTGAGTGAGCGGCTGTAAGCATGTTTGTCTACCAGTATGCCAGTAGTGCACTGTCAAAGAAATGTGGAGTCTAAACGTGTATAAGGTGCTGTGAACAGAGGTCAGCAGTGCTTAACACCGTGCACACCCACGCACAACTGCTCCCACTTGCTGGAATGTGCCTTACCCAGTCTGTATCCAAAGGCGTCGGCCTGTCCACAAACAAAGAACTGCCCTATACACGTGATGGTAGAAGTACCCTGCGCACATAGCTCATGTGAATTAACAATAGACCATGGCATATGTACAGACAATAGACCACACACACACCATACAGCGCAGACTTCCAACAGTATAGCAATGTACTGGCAGATATGTCCGGACCACTGGTGCATGCATGCCTGGCCATCCTGTGTTTCAGTGTGTGAGCATGCCCAGTATGACTGTTACGCATGTTGTCGACCGACATTACCATCATACTGTCATGTGTGTGAGCATGCCAAGTATGGTCAACTGTATTGCATGTGTCACATGTCCAGATAGTTAGTACTGTGTTGCTGACCCCTCAGTTCTACACAGACAGGTGTCATGCTGTGTCTGCAGGGTAGCTAATGGTCATGTGGCATTGACAGTTGCTACATGTCTGCATAGCGTGGGGGGACATCCAACCACAACCACAGTCCTACACAGCACCGTGGGTGGCGCACATGACTCTCACATGTGTAGGTTTGATGGGGGGCACAGCCAACAGTTGTACACATCTGCTGCTACTGTACTGGTATGCCGGGTACTCCATGTCAGTGTGTGGACCTACCTAAATTGCTGGTTGGAGGGATACCAGGGTACGTCATTTCCCAGCTTTAATTACCAGCACAGTGGTGTTGGATGTCCTAGCTTACACAACCTACATCAAACTGCCTGGCCTGCTGTCATCTGTGTGTGTCTTAGGGGGTTGGGGTCATTCATTGGGCATATCCATAGGCCATCGTTTATCATTTGTCTGTATTGGTCCACATCTGTCCAGCTGCATGGAACGTGTGTGGGCTGTACGGACACACATGATGGTCAGCCCATAATCTGCAGTGGGCTACGACACCCTGTGTACTACAGGCTACCATTGTGACCCCCGTATGTGCTACAGAGGTCATGGTGCCACTATGGATGTGTACTGTCTGCTGCCCTAACATTTGGCCACCAAAGTCACTTGTATGCTCACATACATACCATAGCAATGGGTAACTACACATTCTAATACAACTGTCACTTGTTAGGTCAATAGACATACCCTGAGTGTGTTCTGAACTTGAGGACGGTGCTGGAGTGCTGCCTATGTCGGATGCACACAGTGCACCTCCTATACATGGCCGAGCACAGGTACTGTCATGTTTGGCATCCATTGTACTGTGTGTGGGTCAGAGAGGGGAAATCTGTGGATACCTACTGTGTCAGTGCATATGCCTTGTGTTGCCTCTTTATCAAGGGCAGGTCATACTGTGCACGGGCTTTCGCCGACTGTGCCCTGCTCAGGTAGTTTCTTCACCAAGTCACACTGTGCCTGTACAGGCCTTGGCAGTGGTGTTGGGCTGTGTGGCCCTACCCCATGCTGTTCCTTCTGCAAATGTTACTGCAGGATAAGATTGTGTAGCATAGCAAATACCATAACAACTTGTATGCATGTAGCTTGTGAATTCTGCAGAGCTCCAATGGATGTGTCCGGATACCAGAACTGTGAACTGAGCATCACAAACACATGCACAAGTATATGTCTTGGCTGTGCATCTGCCTCAGTATGGTGTGAGTGTTCAGGTGTGTGTGCATTGCTGATGGGTGTCATCAGCCACGACACCAGTGTTTACCCAGCATCCCCCACTAGGAGACTGTAGGGGATGTCCATATTGGCATTGGTGTGCTACAGCTGTGTCAGAAGCCATATATATTGGACACATCATAGCTTCCAGGGCAGACAGTACACACATTCAATCTCATGCCCTGGCCATCGCATATGGCTTAGCTGTTGGAGGGTATGCCCCTGCAGTGACTGTAGGCCCTACCCCGCTCACCGGGTGGTGCTATGATGTGTCTGTGTGTGCAGGCTATAGCAGCCAGTACCCCAGGGTAGTCATCCATGTGGTTGAACAGATGCATATTGCTGGTCTACTAATCACGTGTGTTGAGGACATGTATGTGCTCACTAGCATGTGTTGACATGGCGTCTGTGAACTGCTGCAATACTCTGGATGCAGATGCCTGTGAGATACCCATGATATCCCCAGTTGTGCTGTGTGAGGTACTTGTGGCTAGTACACCAAGGCCAACACATACCATGGTATCCACTGTGATGTGTTTCCCTCGGCCTGTTTGATGTGTCAGGTGTGGCAGGTACAGGTCAACAAGCTGCTGTAGGAGGTCTCTGTCCACCCCATAGTGCTGCAACATCCCCAGCCTATGTAGCCCCTGGTAAGTCACCCTCAGTCTATAAAGTCTTATGTCACCCCAGTAAGGGTTGTTCAGCAGCATACACATCCTCACTGCCCCAGCCTCCTGCACATGTTGGTATATCTTGCCTGCTGCAGCCCATGTCATTTGGTTGGACTGTGTCATGAAATGTCCCTGCAGGTATACACCGGTGGTGTAGAGTGTGGACGAAACCTGTGTGTATGCTAGTTGCTTGCATTAACGTACTGTTCATGTGTGGGCTGGCCATGTCATCTGCTGATTGTGCTGATCAACACCTGTTTGTGCAACCTGTACACCCTGACTACCCCACCACTGCTGTCATCCCTCCCAATGTCACCAGGCAGGTATAGACACACTCCTAGCTTAGGTGTGCTAAGGCAGGAGCACTCCCGAGGCACAGTACTGCAATGTACGTACAGTATGCCTGACCCCCCTCCCATGCTGTCAACTATATTCGAGACCTGCACCCGGCTGACTACACACATACACTCCAGGGACCAGCAGCACACCCTGGTGATAAATGTGATACACTATAGTCAACCTCATCTGCATAGTATAGTCTTCTAATGAATAGTTAGATGACCCATACCGGGCCTCCAAATTAATAACCACTGCTCAGTGTCACTCAGATCCATACACAACTGGCAACAGGTGCCTTACTATCACCATATTCGATGTCCCATGGTCTTCCCAGCAACAAAATAACCGGTGTCTACACGGCTACAACCCACGGCCCTGCACACTACAGACGATGTGCATTACCGCCATGGCAGATATACATAGATCCCAGGTTATCACTTACAGATCATCCGGCACAAATATTCAATAGTGCTGATGTCCCCAGACATATATGTTCACATCTATGTCCACCTCTACATCTACATATATCATATATATTATTTGTATACATATATATATATATATATATATATATATATATATATATATATATATATATATATATATATATATATATATATATATATATATATATATATATATATATCTATATATACATACACACATATACATGTACACACATATGTAGATATGGCATTTATATCACAACAGCGGACCACATGACAGCAATGCATTAGACAGGAATGAAAAGGAAACTACATGTGCCACCTGCATCATGTAGTGTTGTCACTATCAAGGCACATGTGTTATGTTGTGTCACACGGGTCAGACCGTATCAAGGGTAAGAGTAGGGCTGCTGACAGTTACTCACCAGACCTATTGGTGAATGTATGTGTTGATGACCCAGTGTCTTGGCAGAATATGCGGGCTGTGGACACTATATAGGTCATCAACAAAACACACTGAACACATCCCGCAGCTAGCCACCCACAGATGCCAACACATACGGTATAACTGCCAAACACACACCCCTCCCATGCCTTGGAATCGAGCACCTACCTGTCAGGTCTACCACACTACAGCATTATGCAGTAACAGAACGCGCTACCGAGTTCTAGCATCACCGCACTCCCACAGGCATACATCTAGGTGGATGACATCATCCGCAAAGGCAACGATGCCGATAGGGAATGTATGTGGAGTGAGCCATCTAAAAGCATTATTCTGTCCCCAGGCAGCTGGAAACACACACACACACACACACACACACACACACACACACACACACACACACACAGACACACACTTGGCAGGGCTGGGAGTCGAACATACACCTAACTACCTTATCACACAACAGCATTACGCAGTTACAGAATGCACTATCGAGATTACTGGTACACAGCACCCCCAGAGGCATATTTCTAGGTGGATGACATCATCCGCAAAGGCAAAGACGCCGATAGGGAATGTATGTGGAGTGAGACGTCTAAAAGCATTACTCTGTCCCCAGGCAACCGGAAACACACATACACACACACACACACACACACACACATACACATACACACACTTGGCAGGGCTGGGAGTCGAACATACACCTAACTACCTTATCACACTACAGCATTACGCAGTTACAGAACGCGCTACCAAGATTACTGGAACACAGCACTCCCAGAGGCATACTTCTACGTGGATGACATCATCCGCAAAGGCAAAGACACCGATAGGGAATGTATGTGGAGTGAGCCATCTAAAAGCATTACTCTGTCCCCAGGAAGCTGGAAACACACACACACAGGCACACACTTGGCAGGGCTGGGAGTCGAAGATACACCTAACTACCTTATCACACTACAGCATTACACAGTTACAGAACGCGCTACCAAGATTACTGGAACACAGCACTCCCAGAGGCATACTTCTAGGTGGATGACATCATCCGCAAAGACGCCGATAGGGAATGGATAGAGAGTGAGCAGTCTAAAAGCATATTAATGTCCCAAGGTAGATGTAGACAAACACATGGCAGTGGTGTGAGCAGGACAAATGCCTATCTACGGAGCACTATTACAACACTACATAGATATGAGAAGCGGCACAGACAGTACACCCTTCAAGACAGTCAACCAGTGTGTTCAATGTAGGCATCCATCCTGATGTGGGGTATGGACATCTGTTGCCTGGGTGACCACCATCGCTATATAGGATGTCAGTGGCCATGCCCATACACAGAGGCACATCACTGACACAAGGTGTCACTGGGCATGCTCACACACACAGTATCACACGTCCGTTTGGAATGTACTGTGTGTCCATCTACACAACGGCATACTGGGCATGCTCACACACTTAGTAGAAGCGAAGGGCTATCTTGCATGCACACGGATTCTAAACATGGAAGGGCACAGTTTGGAATGTACTGTGTGTCCATCTACACAACGGCGTACTGGGCTTGCTCACACACTTAGCAATAGCAAAGGGCTGTCTTGCATGCACACAGATTCTAAACATGGAAGGGCACAGTATGGTGTTACTGTCCCCACGTACATGAAGGCCACTCACATGTACTGACCAGTACACACTCAAGAGCCATCACAGATGTCTCAGGTGCAGATCACAGAGGTAAACGCCACATTCTACTATGTAGCCCTCAGACATCACCATGTCCTTGGACCAGCAACACACATCCATACATTACCACAACACCATGTGACTCATGACCAGTGGACTGTACATAGGTCTACAGCAACTGTGCAGCCTACACATGTACTAACAGGGTTCCATCATGTGTTATGCAATGCAATGATACCACTGTACATAACCAGGTCGACTCTACACATAATAGGGGCCCTGGGTCTTACACAGCTGTGACAGATGACTGTTGCTGTACACCAAAGACCACACATGTTTGGATATGACATACATGTAATCGCAGTGGATATGTACATGGACCACACACACACACACACACACACACACACACACACACACACACACACACACACACACACACACACACACACAAAACACATACGTACATAGCATAGCTTTTGCTGTCCTCCGTGCAGAAAGTGGCTACAGCAATCACACGCATGCACATGGAAGGTAGGTCCATGGCTGTTGAATGCTAACAGTACATGAGGTAGCAATGTTGAACGAGGAAACATTCCCTCTGTACTAGTTACCCATGACACCCATCATATCATACAACAGTCCATGTGTTATGTATGTCATCACACATGTCCACCAATTGCAATGCATACAAACATGGCTACATGACAGGCATGTAGGACCAACACACATGCACATGTAGTGGTGTGCATGCAGCTACCATGCATGTGCACTAGCTGATGTATGTAATTCATCTGTGCCTAACTACAACATGCAGCCCCATCATTGACACCTGTATATGTTGAAATACTGACAGTACGGTAGGATGTACATCAGGTATGGATGGATGTGTGTACATAAACTGGTGATCCACCTTTGCAGATGGATGTTTGCCGGGGACAGCTCACAGGTGTGTCACAAGCCATCCTACCATTACATGTGCAAACAGTACACTACTTTACTGTTACTTGACGGTGAAGACATAAAACTTACACAGCGGTCGGGTGTTACTGACTGTAAGTCACGTGACACCTGTAACTCTTACATCCTCCCGTGTGCATATAGCAGCACAATTGCCGAAGGTAGCGTTGGTACACATAATGCAGCCAATACTGCTGCATGTCTGTCAGACGTATCATCATATAGCAGGTGTATCATTCACAGTACTGCCATGTGTGTTTGCTTGTGTGACCATATATGCCACATATGGTGGGGAATACATCCCAATTGTTACACACCCCTGTACACTGTTGTAGAGGTCTGTACATACTGCAGTGTGGAAAGCATGACGTAGGCAGGGGTGGTGTATGTATCACACACATGTCAGCTATCCGTATGTGAATGACATTTGTGAACTCCACAGTGTGTGTGTGTGTGTGTGTGTGTGTGTGTATGTATGTATGGCTGTCTGGTGCATGGAGTGAGGGTGTATGCTACCATACAGAACAGACAGAATCCCCAACCCCTCATGGTGATGCAGTCTACTACCCTGTTGATGCCATCGGTCTCAGCCTTACTGGCTACCTGTACATGTTCATTCTCTGTGTCGTGTCGTGTGGGTGCACAGTACTGTGAGGGTGATTACCACATAGGCAGGGGTCCTCACCTCAAGACTATCGAGTGTCCATTATAGTGTTGTTGACCCCATGAGTGTGGGTATGTTACTGTGTGTTTCTGTGTATGTCTGTGTGCGTTCTCATCCTGTAATGTGACAGGGTATTACTGCTACACAGTGAAGCCTCATGCTATCAAGTGGCCTCTAATGTTATCATCGGCCAGACCACTGTGTAAACCCCGCTGCACCATGTCAACATACCTGTGATGTGACCTGGTATGGATGTCATGTCTCTAGCCACTGTAGCCTATTAAACAGCCCATATGCTTCTGGATCAGTAGATGTGTGGACATCTGTGGTATGGTAGCCTCTCTAACAGTCAGGTTGAGGCTACATATAGCATGTTGGTATTGCCATACATGCCTGTGAGTACTCCACATTTACACATGGGAAACTGCAAACACTGCTACTTGTTGGCATATGCAAGTAGACCGTAAGGAGGGAACCAGGGCATCATTACCAATATGCTGTTACTGTTGTTACCAAGACACATAGTGTGAACATATAACAATGCATTATAAACCTGTACTACATGGTATGTCTGGTGTGTGTCAACAGTACACAACTAATGTAATATACACTTCTCTCACTATTCGGTTCACCCTGTGCATCAGACCATTTGAGCATGTCCCTGCACCGATGGTGTGGATGACAGGGATGCGGCACAGGCATCATCATATGTACAGGGTGATAATGTTTGCCAGGGGCATAGGCTGCACCAGTGGATGACATCATGTGTGTGGGTAAGGGCCGGTGATCTGATTGGACATGTGTGGTCATTATGCATGTGGGTGTTGCGGTGCCCTACAGATGTTTTTGCTGTGTGCGTGTATGATTGCACACAGTTCTGCCTTTTGCCAGGCCTACACAGGGGTATTATTGACAGCTCCAGATTGTACAGACCTGGATGTACAGCTCAGTGTCCGGCCATGGCCACGTGACCTGTGCCTGCCAGGGATTGCATGACCACTACCAGGCGGAGGTACAGATTGGCTACTGTCCAATGACCCATGTCCACTTGAACCGTGTCCCCGCTGGGTACATCCAGGGCCACGTCCACGTGGCCTGCTGTGTCCTGGTGTGGACAGCGCAGCACCAGCTGCACTGCTACTGCTACCGGCACTATGGGAGCGTTCATGTGAGGTGGCTCATTCACGTTGACTTGCACTAGGTGGTGTAGCTGGCCTACATCCACGTGGCCTACACCTCACTCCTACCAGATGTTCCAGTACAGACAGCTCACGCTCACGGATTGCCATGCCACGGTCAAGGATTCCGACCATGTCACCCAATCGCCTGTCCAGAACATCAACAATCTGCTGTTGAGCATTTGCCAATGCCTGGATGTTGTCATTTAGAGTACGGATAGCAGCCCTCTGAAGCCTCTGCCCTTCTCTGTTCTGCCATTCAGCACGTGCCTGTGCCGCCATTACAGTCTGGAACATGCATCTAGTGACACCAGCTGCTGCACTCTGTCCTGCAGGTGCATGTCTGCCAGAGGTGCTCCTACGAGCAGCACTGGCCACATGCCTGTGTGGCACACCTGCAGTCATTGCACTGACACCATGGTGTGGAGACACACCTTCTGTAGCCACCACACGTTCCTGTTCCAAGCTAACACACGCTGACTGTCCTTCCTCTATGGCCACTGGTGATGGGGTATGTGTTGGCATGAGAACTGTGTGCGGGGAAGAGGGGGACATAGCTGGGATGGCAACCATTGGCACAGATTCAGCCTCTGATAACCCTGCCTGTACCTCATGCATATGTTCATTACTGCTAGTATCTGTGGGGACACTAACATCAGACGGACCGCAGGAGGGTAACGTACCTACATCACCTGGGAATGCAAAGAGAGACTCTACATTACAATACACACACACACACACACACACACACACACACAGACACACACACACACACCATGCATGTGATTTGACAGACGGCATGCAGCATGCATGTGATTCAACAGACGGCATGCAGCTCAGACATTAATAGTGGTAGTTAGCATACCTCCCTGGGTTGCACACAACAGCAAGCAGGTGTCATATCAGTAGCCATGCAGTTCACACAATCATGGTAGTAAGCATGCATCCCTGTGATACACAATGTGAACCAGCACAGGTTAACAGTACACATGGCTGAAGTGACCTTGACATGTAATCTGCTGACGTGTGCATTGACATGCATACATGTCGGACACAATGGTGTCCTGACACATGTACAGCATTGTAATGGGTATTACATTGCAGTGTTGTCTGTATGCCCTACAGATAGACTGCATGTTTAGCAAATGTGCATGAGCATGCAAGGGTAGTGTGAGGCATCTACATTGCTATACAGTGTGAAGTACAGACACTGTGCCATTGCATGGCATCATGAGGCATCTATATTGCTATACAGTGTGTAATATGTACACATTGCAAAGCCATAACTGCGTGCATACACATGACATAACTGTGGATTGTGACCCACGTTGCTGAGGTGTATATACACCAAACCATGCTGTGTCATGTGACAGGTCACTGGAAGACCTATGGATGACACCCCTGCACAACTACTACAGAGTCTTAGCTGCCTGGCAGCCATGTCCACACATGGTAGACTTGTCAATACACCATGTCCCACATGACATTGATGTACCACACACACGAGGTGCACGGCTGATGGTGATGTCCTACAGCAGCAAGGGAAATGTACGGTATCAACTGTATAATCAGTCAACTAAGATTATAGTTGGACAATGTGTGGACAATGTGCAACAGGGTGTATACACATCACATATACTGTGTGGCTACATGTCTCTGGCCATCCTCCATGGCCATGTGTGAACATGTGTTGGCCAAATGTTTGTGATTGCCATCTATCTCACATGTCTGTGTAATCCCATATGACATACACCCATAGATGTCAGATATGTCACCGTCCACAGGGCTATGCAGACAACGGGTTGTATGTTTGGTATGTGGGGTATGTATTATAGGATAGTGTGACAGTATTGCAGCCAGAACACTACATGTCTGGGACATGTCAGATGGCACATCACAATGTGTGCACCCATTGCAGGGGCATATAACAGAATGGTGACTCATGTGGGCTGCCCATATCCCAGCTCACTGTGTGGTACTGTGTGCGTACCACACATGTGTTGTTCCAATGTATAGTACAGATGCCTACATTGAACAACAACTCCACCGTTGTATGCACAGCTGTCCACACATGTAGCAATGACAGATACTGTGGTTTCATGTCGGTGTTTCATTTCGTTTGTGTATATTGCACATGTGTAGCCAGTGTGAATGATGGGAGTTGCGACCTGTATATCGTGACTGGACCATACATCATGTGTACATGTGTTAACTGGCCACATGGTGAATAGATATATGCAGTAACATGCCTGATATTGATGACAGTCTCACCTGCAACGGACTGATGTCTGTGCAGCATGCCAGAGGTACCTGTAGAGGGGTGACACAGCAGTTTGAACATTATCCATGACTGTATGACAACAACAGGGTGCACTGTGCATGTTAACACATTCGCCTGTACAATAGCATATAGTATGCACATGTGTGCATACACAGGGTAGCATACTGTAGTATGCAGCATGTGTGTAAACATACCTTGCATATGATGTTACATTACATATTGTACAGTGACACATGCAACTAAATGGGATATAATAGTCATATGTGCAGTAGTGACTTACCAGGCAAACCCAGGCTCATTAGCTGGGAGACACCCACCTCCACGATGGCAGCTAGTGTTTGTGGATGCTGTTCTGAGGGTGTCCCCAGACTGGCCAGTAGCTCCTCGGTGTGTGTGAGTGGGGGCTGGGTTAGTGACCCACCACCTGTTCCACCTTGTTCCCTGGCAATTGCAGTGGCACGCTGTTTCGCATGTCGTATCAAGTCCGTGCAGTGTCTGTGCACCTGCTGGTAGGTGTGGTTATGGCCACCCACATCATTAACCCTCCTGCGAAGGTCCTGCCACAGGTCGTCACGCTGCTGGGCATGCTGTGGCACATGACTGAACAACACCTCGTAGTTCGCATGGAGGTACGAGATGAGGACATCATCCTCCTGGCAGCTGTACACTGGCAGGTGTGAATGAGGCATTATCTGGAAGACATAATGATGATGACAGGTCACAGTATCACAGAGATGTACAGCGATACAGCTGCACATACATTTGTATTAAATCTAGTACATCTGCACAGTTATCTTTGCAAATCATCACTGACATGACTGACATGTTTGTGTCACACACGTAACACCCGTTATGCATTGGATATCATCACCATATATGTGTGTCACCTCATTACATTGTTCATACTCCATGTGAATGCTGTCTTGATGTGGGCATGTCTGTTTTCCTGTACTGGTGTTCTTACCTATCAGCACATGCCTGGATGTGTCCACAGTGATGCTGTTGACCTTGATGCTGTGTATATGTCACATATCAACACATACACTGCCTTAATGGACATGAGCAGTGACAATTCACACATACACACGGAACCTTTACATGCATGTGTTTTTCCATATACATCTACATGGCACTGTACAGCAGTTCAACATCCTGCCACAGATCGCCTGTGTTGCACATGTGATAGACATGTGACAATGGCTAGCTGGAAATCATTTGTAGGGATGGTTATCAACTATAGCATGTACGGGCAAGGTTTCCTAGCTGTATCCGACAGCCATTTTGCCACTGCGAGGTGCATCAGTGCCACATTACCGATCCAGACAGTTAATAATACATCTACCATGCGGTCGTCACACCATGTATGACAGAGATGACATGTGCAGCTTTGATGGACAGAGTTGCATGGTATGGCGGGAGTATGTAACATGTATGGCACAGGGATCTGTCCAGCATGTGGTGATCCTTGTAGTAGGACAGTGGCTGTCCATGACGTATGTCTTTCAGATCAGGATATGTACATGTAGCATGTCCAACATCACAGTGTAGCACATGTCTTTATGCAAGGTAGCCAGCATGCTGCATAGTGGAGGTGAGGATTGTGAAGGCTGGTATCGCCCATCCACGCATGGCCAATACCCCTTAAAGGTGATATGTGATCCGATATTGGTCACCCGAGTGCTGAGTTTGCCTGTCCAATGATCTCCATGCTCATGGATGGCACCCTGTCATGACATGGGTGCCTCGTATGACTACCTAATAGGCCTGAAGACGTCACCAACTCAGGGAGGTGAACTGCACAGCACCATCCCTTACACAGTGTCCATAATGTTGACCGCTGCCTAGGTGGTAGTTAATGGGTACAGGGTTATTCACCTAGCGGTGACAATGCTATTATCAGCTGTCAGATTGTGCACATATGTCACAGACCTCACCCACAAAGCCTATTCTGCATGTTGTCCACAACACTGAGACAGCTATTGCTCCTAGGTCATGGCCATTCACATCCTTACATACACAGATGCCTCCCATTGTCTGTGTGGTATGGGCTACAATGAGCGGGGAGTACAAAACATTAACCCTGTTTTACTGTAGCTGCCACTGGTGTGATATGCACATGTCACTCTGACACCTTTTGTAGTGTTGATTCTGTCAACAGGCCACTGGTAGAACACTCCTGTGACATACAAAGGTACATCCAGTATACTCAGTGTAGTTGGAATACGGTATGGGTGATGATGTCCTATGACCTGTCACAGGTATGCTATGCAGTGTGAAATCATCCGTACTGTCATCTACTTCAGTACTGCTAACATCTACGTTGATAAAGGTTCATAGACTTGCAGACCATACTCAGCAGGGTAATAGTGCAGTGCCTCCAATTATGACTGTCGTCTCCACTTGTGGGTTGCAGTGGGTTGATATTATCCAACACCCTATCTGTATTGCATATTCATGCTCAGCACTTGTTCAGAACTTGTGAGCACTTCATGGGCTACTAATTACTATAGCACCCATTCCAACTCATTTCTTACAAGTACACTGTCTGTCCTTACATTTCCAGCTTGCTTACAGTACAACAGCTGTTGTGCACACGTAACTCACATATCTCGTGAGACATGGTTGAATATACAGGCATGTCCAACTGTCATGTACCAGTGCTATTGCCTGTCTATATGATGAATATGGTGAACATGTCGCAATAGAGCAATTGTCTCATGTACACAGTCAATGCTTACCTCCCAACATATGACACTACAGCCTGTGGGAGATGCACATATGTAGCCATGCTGGGGGTAATGCTCTCATCAACCCAGACTGTACCTGACATTCATGTGGGGACGTGTAACATTTGCAACACACCCCACTCATCACATAGTCTCACAAGATCTCCACCACCACAGGCCACACATAGTATGAGTACGACATTTGCAGAACCTCTCCATACTCTGTGTAGACACCAGAGGCAGCCCCCATCACCAAACACAACAACAATTACTTATAGCCCACAGACTCATGTGTGCCCATCAACTACAGCCAATAGGGTGTTATAACATACCCAACACACCAGTCATAGGTGACTCTGTAGGCGGTCACACTGATGTCCCACTCAGAAGGCTACACAAGGCGATAGTCGCTTACATCTAGCTGTGGGGTAACTGGTTCTGCAACATAACCTATGCACCCATGCCACACCTCACCAGGTACAATTTGACTGTCATTCTCCATGTTAGTGTGACTGCCCTGAGATGTAACTTCACAGACTACATGTGCAGGGGCATGCAATAGCTCTCCGGTCTTGTAGCCCAGAAGGTGTCGGCCAAGCCCTGGGGAGCATTCTGCATTCATCCAGACTAGATACCACTGTACAACAACACTGTACAACAACTGACTGCTTATGCTGTCATTCCACAGGCATCCAGTATCTGTCTGCTTTGAATGACATGGTCTACAAAACACAATGCTTTGGCACAGATGACCTGCACCTGTCAGCCCTGGGAGTACAGATAACATGTAAGGCTCTTGCTGCTCCTATACTGCCTGTCTTGCACAGTTTCCAATAACATTCACCACCAGAACGGGAACAGGCAAGCAAAACATGGGGTCATGTGACTCAATGCTTGACATCATCTCTGACGCACGCAGGCACGGCACTCCTTATAATGGACCACTTCAATATCTCTGCAGTGACTGGGACCTGCCTCTAGGCTCCGCAGAGCACACCTGCACTGACAGGTTATACGCAGACCACACCTTTCAGTCATGTAACCTGGACCGGAACATCCACGGCTGAGGTGTGTCCATATTTCACTATGTTGTACACACCTCCTGGCTGGTTACTTAGCACAATGCATCAGAGGTGATCCACATGCAACTAACTGTGGCCAGAACTGCTATACACATTGTAACATGCTACGGATTCAACAGCATACCCCACGGTTACCGGCCATCATTTCTTGGTGTACTGGACAGTAGGGTTCAGACAGGAAATACTGATGTATGACTAACACTACCCCACACTTAACTGGGATAGCTATTCATGTACCGACACATTAGGCCAATGCTGTCCAGGATTCATAACCTCCACTCGGCTGGATCAACCCATACACACTACAACCAAGACCAACGATATCCGAGACATGGATATTACCAACATGTCACTGGTGTTCCACACCAGTGGTTATCCCCTCGTTGGTAGTTTCTGAACATATACTAATCACCCTTGTTATCCACATCCTGGCACCACACCCTTCACAGCATACACAGTACAAGATTAGTACAACGCTTACTACAGACATCTTATGACAGCAGTAGTAAACGTCATGACACCTGTGCAGTTGGACAATGCACATACAAACGCTGAAACATACCCCAGTGCACTTCATTAGCACTTACATGACTGCATGGATCATGCTGTTCCAAGCAGAGCCATGATGGTACCCACCAGATAACGGATGCCACTCTGGGGGTCCAGTTCTATGGATATAATGTACAGCAAAAGGTGGAGGCTGTTGCAAAGTGGAGTACAATCCCATGGGTGGGGTAGCTCACTGGTCAGCCTCAGTAGGGCTCCGGGATCCCTTATCACATCCTCCAAACCTAGCTATGTAAACATTACTGCGACACATTCCAGAGTGTACCACAAAGCATTATGGAGGTATGTCAGTAGTCAATGGTAATATCCACATCTGCTCTGACATACGACAGTTACTCAGGAACATTACAGAACCGAGTGATGTTGGAAACATCCTGGTGGATGGGTTCAATGCTAACTTTACACCCTCTCACTCCCTACAGGGCCATAATCCATGCAGGAACATTGCGGGGTCCCTGCAGTCACAACTACACAGTCCCAACCTGCACTCTCTAAGGCCTGGAACACAGACTCCATGTGACCGTCCAACATCCCAGGCTGTGATTTACACAAACCTCAGAACGACATGTCTCCCCACTTGGCCACCAGATTCACTAATAGCCTTGTATCAGACATTGTGGCCGCTGAATGGCGCACAGCAACAGTTATCACACTCCACATAGGTGGCGCCACAATGAACCAGAGGGACTATTGCCCTATACGCCTGACTGGACTGTTCTGCAAGGCTATGGGGCACATCATCATGGAAGTCATTCACAGAGACATTGGTGGGCTCCAGACCTTTGATGTCACCCAGGTTGGACTTGTTAGGGCCAGACTATGGCTCCTACACCTGGTGGACTCCTTTGATACAGTTACCAGGGTAGTTGATGATGATAAGGGGGTTCACACAGCCTACATTGTCCTCTCATTGGCTTTCAGCACCGTTCTCCATTATGGTATTGACAACATACACATCCACCTGCACATCGACCCCTACGTCTCAGGATGTTATGTAAAGTGGCTCACGGACAGGACCCACACAATGAGGGTAGGATACCGTAGTACCTACTGTATTTCAGTCACACTTGGCATACCACAGTCCTCAGTCATAGGGCCCCTCATGTTTGGTATATGCTTCCCTGAGGTACAGGCTAGCACAGAGGGACTTTCCCTGACTAGGTTTCCAGACAACTGCATACAAGGTGCCATGATTGATCCACCAGCTGATACAGACTCCCTCCATAAGGGTGTCACTGTGATGGATACCTGATGTTCGTAACATGGCCTCAAGCTGCATGACACATGGTGTATGAACATCCCCTTTGGATTACACCAATCACCCACTGACTATCACATAGGTGGTAGTCCCCTACATACATGTGACATTATACGGGATCTTAGTACACACGTATGTAGCACTCACTCCTTTGATAACCATATTGCCAATGTGGCATGGATATCCTTCTACGTGGCCACCCTTATCTGTACTGGGTTTGTAACTGGAACAAAGGCACCCATTGTACCTCTAAACTCCTGACATATACACACATTCAAGGGTACAACACCCCATTTAGGGTGCACCTTACAGAACAGCAACAGCTTTACATACCACAATCTTAACACACCATGAGGATTATTGAGCTCCGAAGGTTGACGTATGCGACAGTACTATGGACACCACGACTGTACACATTTGCATACTGCATACTCAGGGGTGACCTCTGATGAACATACAGGGCCCATGTCCACAACAATATTCATGGATATACTCCACATAAGCGACATAAGCAAAAGCCACTGAGAGCAACATGGCTCATGGATACGTGCACAAACGCAACGATGAGTGGGATGTTCTTGAGGGTTACATTCCCAAACCAGACACTCACCATGCTTTGGAACATGATTCCTATGTACATCACGCAGGGACACTCAGTAGCACTGTTTATGAGATACCTCACTTGGTGGATGGGAGGCACACACATGTACGCCAGGGATCACTGCAGTGGCTGTACTGTGCAGAGGTGCAGGTAGAACGTGACTCTGCTGTTCACAGACAGGACACTACCCTAGAGAGGTGCCGCCGGTGTAAACACTGTAGTTGGGCTTACACATAGACTTGCCAGACAGCATAGTATCTCACTATGAACCTGTGAACCTATTACATGTCCTTTGTGCATGGTTAATTGAGTAGCTCTTCCATTTCGATTAGCTATCATGCTGTTACAGTGTCCCATGACTACAAGCCATATGTATCCTGTTATTGTGCATTGTACATGCCAATAGACGATACCTTTTGTTTGCATGATATAACTGTTATGCTGTGTAGAATATCTGACATATCTACCTACAATACTGTACATTACACATATTTTACATATTATCCCATAATGCAAAGAATACTTGCACAGCAGGACCACCGTAGGCATGTTATTGTCGTTATATGCCCATACACATGCATACTGTGACAGTATATCAACATATACTATCCCCTGCTATGGCAAGTACTTGTTGGACATACCCTAACACTGACGGCAGGTGGTGCGGAATTGTTCTGTTTAAAGCCCTCATGTAGCATCCTTTGTGGTGTCTGTGATGTTTACCTTGTGGCCCACAGCAGGACACACAATTTCTACAAGCGTTACTATGCTCAGCAAGACATCATTACATAATACCTTTTCCCACTTTATGCATTGCGGACACTTTTAATTAATACAAAACAGGCTATACATACACTAACATACTGAGTGCTCTACATACCTTATTAGCGTTCTGAACTTTCATAAATATCTCTCTTACACCTTTACTGTTTAAACGGTTCTATGGTATGAGCATACAGTTTGAATGTCTGGCAAGTCATCCTTATATACGTCGATACCTGTAACATGTGGTTTCCTGCCACCAATTGCATATCAGCTGTGCAGCTACTCCATTCACCAATTATGCGGCAACAGTGGGGTATAATTGAATTCTCTACTTGGGCGTTGCCCTTTTGCCCTACCTTCGGGGAGACGGCCTGTATGTGTTTTGTTGTGTGGAATTGCAACTGCTATTTGTAGAGACACGGATATTTTGGATTCATGTCCCCCGTGGATTGTGTGTGACGGCTAGAGTATGTGGTTCTACATGTGAGTGTACCTGTCATCTCACCCGTCTGATAAGGGACTATTGCAAACAAACCTGTAACATCGCCGTCTGTTCCATTATACAACAGCTACAATTTCACATGGCACCTTTACAAATGTGTCTCTCACAAGGTATGTTAACGCTTCTGCAGATGTAATTGAGTGAGTGGATGTTTGTGATGTTATTACAGTCTGTATTGCTATTGTTTCGTGTGTGGGAGATGTACGTGGGTGTACATAGCATATACAGGTTTGTGGGGACTGCATTTCTACTTATTCCATATATGTGTGTGGGGTCCTTCCCTAATTGAAGAGCTATATGTTAGTAGACTGAAACTATGGTTGTTACGGGCTTATACATTGGGCCATTGTTAATTGGTTTCTATATAGTGTGCAGGTGAGGTTGATACTTCCATACCTCCTGAAATACAGCGATATGTAAAGGAATGTTACTAAATGACAGCTGCCCCATGTATTTCTCTCACAGATATTTGCACTCATTGCAGTTGTGTTGGTGACTGAACCTCTTTGGCATGGGTTGCCACCTTTTCAAATGGCCATAGTGGGATATTTGCAGGACACACATCAATGTTTACAGGCCGACACATACCCACGGTCAGTACACAGGTTAGCACATACTTTTATCCTGAATACATACTTATTCTTGTAGCACTTTAGCTACTTATCATGTTTCATGTAACATTTACGTTTTTTAGATACAGGCATAACTGTTTAATGCAACTATTACATAATATATGGGACATAATTATGTCCTACAATCTCAGACATTTGCCCTTTTTAATATTTTTTGTCAGGACACAACTGCCCAGGGAGGGGCTGTCCCTCTTAAAGTGGGACAGGTGGTAACTGTATGCCTACGGCCAGCTATAACCACAACTACCGTAATGATCTACCTCCGAGTTAGCACTAACAGACACACGATGCAAACACACACAAACACATTACAGTCCCACGGAAATGCACATGGCACCCTCAACACACACATACACAGACTACAGCAATCACAGACACAGTTGAACACAGTACCTACGTGGACCGCAACACCGGCAGCGATAACTAAATGTCCCTTAATATCATGATAATATTACACGTGGTTCTAGTGTTCCGGTACTGTGTTCTTTTGGTCTTTCAGCCTCGTGCTTACGCGTGTCGGTATGTGACACATTCCATAGTTGGCAGTATCCTATTTATTTGTACCTCCATGGTTGTGTATATGTCGTTGACCTATCTACATATTTGCAGATATAGGTGAATCCGTATATATCAACATATACCTCTCTATCACCCTTTCTATCTCTATTATGTATATGTATATGGATATATATATATATATATATATATATATATATATATATATATATGACAGAGAGAGTGACAGGCAGAATACACCTTTCATTGTGTACATGTCGGTGTATACTGTTACCTGGACTCCGCACGTTTGTGTTTGAACCTGTCACATTACACACCTGCCATTGGTACATCTTGGGTAGCTTAGTGTTAGGTGATTGTGTACATGATTACGTGTTCTACTCCTGGCAGTGGTCATTTTACCCTTCAGAGCAGGCACTATTAGTACAGGGGTGAATAATGCTGGTTTCACCTGTTCTGGACATCACTGACCGTGATCTGCGCAATATTCAGAGAAGCTTAGACCTGTTTCACGCATATCCGTATAGTCATATCTAAACGATGCTTACCAGCACTGGGCAACGCATATTCCCGTTAACATGTGCTAAACATGATCTGATGACCTGCATCCAACATGCATTATTCATGCCTTCAGGATTACATTACATCCCTTGCAGGACGTGGGACCGGGAACATGCACAACAGTCGCTGCATTTACCACTTGGGCATCTGGAATTTGTACACGTGTTATGGCGTTTTGTATGTGGACTATACTACGGCTGTTACTCCATACTGCGATCAAATGGGTAACTCAGTTAGTTTACATATGGATGAGACCTATTAATGGTATGTCCAAGTGATGTTTAATGGATGTGCTCCAGCATTGGGTATGTATGTCACAGTGAGCCACACACTATAATGTGCTATACCTTCACACAACTGTAGGTGGAGCATGCTGGGGTGACAGATACCTGTCATGGGTACACCCTATGCTTCACCACTACATCCATGATTATATTATATGGATCCCCTCATTAACGCACCAGGGAATCCATGCAGAGTGTGTGGGGAACAGTGATTACACACATGGATCCCGCAATTGGCTCTGCTCCACTGAGCGACAGTTGGTTACTCGATGTGGTGACGACAGCAGACATTGTTTGCCTCCATTGATGAATGGCCTCTGACAATCAGGCGTGTACCTACCGATGTACCTAGGAACCTATGCACACAGTACCAACATATGCTGATAGGTGCGTGTACTGTTCAAGTGTTGACATTCCTTGTTCCAATAGCTGTTGTGTGTACAATGGTTGAGGGCCGCATATGCAGGATTCACACAGTAGACCACCTATACATTACAATTTACAGGTGGTCATGTGTGTGTATGCCATCCATTTTACTGTGTGTGCAGGTGTAGAGGTGTGTCAGTCCGTAGGGGCCTACACTGTCAGAGTATGTGCTATACGTTCCCTCTTTGCCAAGGCATAGGCATATTGGGCATGCCTCCATCTGCCTACTGGGGCTGGCACAGGGTGTTCGTGGTCTGAATCCCTCTGTGCCTGTGATGGACTTGGCAATTGCGGTGGGCTGTGAGGGTCTTCACCATTTTGTCCCTGCTGCAGCTGTTTCCACAGGATCATATTATGTAGCATGGCACATACTATGAGGATGTGGGCACACGGGCTTGGAGAGTACTGCAAGGCTCCACCTGATATGTCCAAGCAACAGAACCATGATTTCAGCATCCCGAACACACGCTCTGTGATGATTCTGGTTTGTGCGTGTGCCTCATTATGGCGTTCTTGCATGGGTGTGTGTGCATTTCTGATGGGAGTCATCATCCACGGCTCCAGTGCATAGCCAGCATCCCCCACAAGTTGGCCATGTGGGATGTCCCCCCTGACAAATACCTGATACAGCTGTGAGGCATGCCAGATGTGGGAGTCATGGTAGCTTCCAGGGCTGCCAACACACACATCCATGATAATGCCCTGGGCATTTCACATGACCTGGCTGTTGATGGAGTGGAATCCCTTGCGGTTTATGTAGCGCCTACCATGCTCACTGGGTGGTGACTTGATATGTATGTGCGTGCAGTCTATTGCACCCAGTACCTCCAGGTAGTGTGCCACATGGAGGAAGAGACGCATATTGCTGGCCAACTCCTCTGAGTTTGGGGGAAGTATATATGCTCATTAGCATGTGGTAACATGGCATCCAGTAACTGGTGTAGTACCCTGGATGCTGATGCCTGTGAGATCCCCATTATATCTCCAGTTGGCCTTTGAAAGGTACCTGTGGCTAGTATTCGCAAGCTTACACATACCTTCGTGTCCACTGGGATGGGTTCCCCTCTGTTGTTTCTGGATCTCAGGCGTGGCCGGCACAGCTCAACTATTTGCTGTAAGATGTCCCTGTCCACCCTGTAATGCTCTATTATCTCCAGATCATGTAGCCCCTGGTAGGTTACTCTTGGTCTGAACACTCTTCTCCTCCTCCGGGGCCTGCGGTGGTTGTCAGCATCATCCTCCACAACACCGTCAGTCTCTAACACATGGTGATGAATCACAGCTATGGCAGCTCCCAACATGCACATTGTAAAAGTTCCCCGTATGTTTACACCTATGGTGCAGTGTTTGGGAATACACAGGTGTGTGTGGGGTGCTTTCACGCTTTATACTATTGTGCTGTGAACACCGATGATGTCATAGGGTGTGTATGTACGATCGTAGCTACAGGGTATCTTATGTGTTTTACGACAGGAACTAATATTGTGGTGCCTTTGGTGCTGAATTACATTTGGCTGCCATGGATTACCTCTTGCCCTTCCCTTTACATTTCTTAATGTTTCACCTCCCATTTTCTGGCATGCATCCAGCAGCCTGCTTTCATTTGTACTTTCCTACACCCGGCTTATCTTGCGTAATGTGTTCTATGGCCGGTCTACTGCAGGTTTGCTTTGCTCTGCTATGACAGTTCTCTTTTCTTTGCAATCCGACACCTCCCCTATCCTGTTTTGCAGGTTTCTGCAAGCAGACTTCTCAGCTGCCGTTGATTGCCCGCTGTGAGTTAATAGGTGTTAATTGCTCAGTTGTACTCCAATTACCCTACTGCGGCATTTTCTTATTTTCTTCCCCTGACCTTCCTGTTTGAGCTATGGTGCGTGGCGCGTGCGTCCGCTTACCGGGTTTTGGGCACATTTTCCTCCCCGTACACATGTGCTTTTGGGCACCATATGTGCTCTCAGCTAAACAATGCTGTACCTACCTCCCCACCCCTGTCCTGCGGCTTTGCATTGTTCCAATGTGCTTACAGCTACGGTGGCACACCCCACTGCTGATGTCATGTTTACCTCTAAGCCACTCCTCAGTGTTGTAGCACTGCGCCGTATGGTACATCCTTAGTCCAGCGGGACGTTTGTGATTCGCTATTACCTGCCTCATTTGCATGGCATTGACTACTAATTCCTAATTACCGTGCCAAACACTGTCACAGACCCTTAGCAACCCTTGCAGCTTGGTTGTGGTGTACCATGCATACCATTGAGTATTATGGTGAAATCATGATTTGTATTATATTGCGATTTTATGACATTTGTATATATTTTCTTTGTGTTCCCGTTTGCGCACACATGCCCTGTGGTTGTACTTTGCGTTACTGTGGACATGACATTAAATGTTGTTTTTTAGGTGTTGTGCATCTTTTCTTATGTCATTGGCTGTATATTTAGCCATTGGCATATGTTAACTTTGTAATACATGAGTCTGGTCCGCTTTCATAGCTCCGATGTTCTGTTTGGAAAAATGTAATCCATATTTTTTGGTTTACATTTCTGTGGGCTTACGCTACGCCTGCGCCACTTCATGAATCACTATGTACCTTCATTTGCATGGTGCGGCACTGCGCATGGGGCGATTAGCATACCTAAGCCGAGGGCTGCACAGATCTGGCGTACGACGGTAGTGCATTTGGAATTGGATCGTACCTGAATTGCTCGGCGGCCATGTTTGGCATTATACCGCCTACTCTACGCCTGCGCCTGGTGCAAGCTTCATGAATCCTGGGGATTATTGTAGCATTTGTTTTACTTATACTGTTTCATATAACATTTAGGTGTTTCAGATACAAAATAGCTGTTTTATGTAAGTATTAAAATTTGGGAAATATTTTTGTCATAAAATCACGGGGCATTTGCCATTTTTAGTTTTTTTTCACAGCACACAAACTGCCCAAAGATGAACTGTAACTCACAAAGAGGGATAAGTGGTAACCCTATATAGTATTGACTTATAATGCAAGTATCTATGAGATAAGCAAAATAACAGAAAAAATAGTCCCTTTTATATATGATGAAATAATGAATAAAATATTTGGTGATGAATTAAAATAAGTTGTTAAACAAAGCAATAACATAAAGGGTTTATTAAGAATAATAATGGACTGACAGAAAAAGCATCTGATAGAGATGGAATGGGAAAATGTGGATATTGTAAACAATGTAATTTTATGATAGAAAGAGAGTGTTAAAATTGATTATTTTAATATAAAAAGCACTTGTTATTTTAATTGCAATACTTCTGGTATATATCTGGCAATAAGGCAATCATGCATTTCTTATATGGAGAAACAGAAAGGAGTTTAATGAAACATATGTATAAACACTGTTATGATATAGTTGAGGAAAATATGAATAGGGCATTACGTAGACATGTCACTCATTGTAACACGTTTGCTAGGTTTCAAGTTGTTGTTTTAGAAAGGTAGCAAAAAGTTCTAGGTGCCAATTATGGGAAGAGAAGATTCAATTTAAAGATTTATTATGGCAGCTTCATTTGCAATCTAACAACCCCCAAATAAATGGATAGAGCATTCTGAATAGTCTATTGATATTAAGAGCAGCAGAATTATATAAACTCATTTATTTTTATAAATCTTAAATTATTTTTTATAGTATTTTCAATATATATTTTTATTATACTAATGTACAGCATAGTGAATATGAGTTTTAGGGATTTAGGATACTTGAAATGTTTTAATGATTGAATGAATGATGTAACAATTCATGTGAATTAATGTTATACATAAGGCAATTTACTTTGGATAGGTTGTTCTGATAAAGTCTTTTTGCTGGCTGAAAGAGCTTAACAACCTGTGTGAAAATAGTGTTTGTGGAATAAAAGTGTTTCATTAACTCCTGCGCTGAGTCATTACTTGGTAGTATACAGCAGTGACTTAAGTTTTATGTTTTGTTGAGTTTGAAGTACTAAGTACACTGTATTATGAACACTGCGGGTTCTGTTTTTTAATTTGTCCCTAACTCCACCCTCAGGTGATTGACATGAGCCCGTCTTCACTATGGGGCATTCTGTGTTCTCCTTCCACATGTGCATAATCTCATACGCACTGTCATGAAAACTACTGTCACTGGTTTGGGATAACGAAGCCCACATCCTCTCGTTTATGGCCACTGGTAAAGTGGACACATTCTTTTGCACATGAGAGTAATTAGCTAACTGGAAACTACTTCCCTCATCCACCCAAGAAGGATGATCCATCACGAACCATTCACTCAGTTCCTCTAACCTAACTCTTGAAGCACCAGATCCACTATTCAAACTGAGATCATCTGTGTCATTGTCAGAGTTTTATCTCCCTGCACTACAAAGCCATGCTAATGCATTATAAGATTTACTATGACTTAATATTAACATTTTAGCTTAATAAAACACAGCCATCAAGCACATTTTCCATCATCAAACAGCTGTAAATACATCTGTTAACCATTTACTAATGAGCGTACCTTGACTAATGATATGATCAAAGTATAATGAGTTTATTTAGCATTTTTAGCTTCTTTCTTCTTGTGATGTTAGTTATTAATTTTATCTTTATCTACTGTTTGGTAACTAGGTAAGCAGACTGGTCAAAAGGCCCTTTTCAGCCATGACGTTGTTGTCTCATATATAATATTAAATAACATCTGATATACATTTATTTATTTATTTAGGAATTATCCATCACTGGATGCAGGTAACACAGGATTTACCCATCGAACAGTTGGCATGGTTTGATCACAAGGACAAAGTCATAGTGACTAAACAAAGGCAACTGTGAGTAAATCCTGGATTACCTCCACACAGGAGTATATTATTGCTGTTGCACAATGACATTGTTTAAGATTATTGTATTGAGGAGTGTGCATGATCCATGTCTCATACTTTTCAACTATCTAGATTATTTCAGACTGTCTTGATGTTGTTTTTGTTAGTCTGTAGTTTTCTGGCAGATTACTGAGAAATAACAGCAGACATCTTAATTTTTGCTAACTAGAAGTTTGGAGGTATGCCAACCTGTTGGAGGTAGGTGTTGAGAGCTGTGAGTTTTTTTCTTTTTGTAAGTGTATTTTATTGTGCTGCATGGAACAGTTTTTTGTGTGGGAAAGTTATTATTTTCATTGTTTAAATTCTCTGCATAGCAGTTCAGAGAAAGTGAGTTAACAGGAGTTCTTCCTGTGAGGAACTTAGTTTCAAGTGAGCACACTAATAATTGGTCTTTCACTCAGTGTATGCATTTTTGAATATTAAATTACTTTTATTAAGCAATGGAGAAAACATCAGTTTCTCAGTAGCGGTGCTAGTTTCTACTTTTTCACAAACAATTTTGGACCAAATCAAAACTATTTGATGAAATTCCAGTATCGGAGAATTTTTAAATATTGCTCTAATTTATTTCCAAAGTTAATAAAGGAAGACTTTTTGGATCTAAGTACAAATTCTTTTGTAGCATTGCTGAGGGACCCACAGAGCTTTAGCTGAACATAAGATACATTATGAGCGACAAAGCAAAACATGAGGAAAAGGGGATGTTGGTTTGTCTGTGTGACTTTTTACTTTTTGATTTAGTTTGTTAGTTGGGATATTTTGCATGCTCAAATAAAAAGATTGCACAGCCTCCAGAACACAGGGCAGTCCAGAACAAACAATGTTTATTGAAAATAATAAAACAGTGATACAGTTAAATGCTTTCGTCCACCAACTTGGACTTCTTCAGAACTTAAATCAACTAAAACAATCCACCCTTTTTAAAGCATTCATTATGCTAATTAACAAGCCAATTACAAAAATCTAAATCCATTTAAAGGAACATTTTTAAAAACACATTTCCCTTTTTAAAAATAAACAATTCATTTAAAATTGAGCATAACTCAAGATCAAAAACATCTATTATTCAAACCTCCTGGAAAATTATCATATTCCACTTATAATTTTGCTGCTTTCATTCTAAGCACTGAATTGATAGAAACATAATCGTTAAGACCTAGTCTGACTGTAGATGTATGTATAGTGCATTATTATGATTGGCTTTTCTTAAGTTGCATAGGTGTTTATATATCCTTTTGGAGAATCACCTCTCAGTCTTTCCTACATAAAATGAAAAACAGTGATCACAGATGGCCAGATATACCAGTCCTATTGAATTACAGTCCCCTTTTTTAAATATGACAGTTGTCTGAGGTGCATTTTTCAATATCACTACCTCCTTATCAATAATGTATCTGCAGAAATCCCCCCCACACATTTCATAGTTCCTTTCTTTGCTATTGACCTCTCCCCTTCCAACACTTCCTTAATATTCCTATGTACCTTGTATATGATCATCAGTTTGCCCCCCAAGTGTTGATACAAATCTGTATCAGTTTTTAAAACAGCTCAGTTCTGATAAATAATATTTTGTACCCTTTGGTTTAACCGATAATATTTTATCACCATTGCTTGCTGTAAATTCTCAGTTTTATGCTGCATGCTTTGATAATTTCCTTTTAACAAGTTGGGCCTGCCCAAAATAAAGCTAAATTTTGAATCCCTGTTCTCCATCACTTCTTTCCCTAATGATTTTATCAATTCTAAGCAATACCCCATCAAGAAACATGGAAGTCATAATATTAATTTCTTTCTCCAATAATTCTTCATCGGAAGTCATCCTGGCAGCTCTAATGAATTGACCCTTTACTATATTTTTCTTATAATACATGGGATGGCTACTATTAAAATAGAGATAACTGTTTGAAAATGTTTCTTTCCTATATATGCTGGAATTTAGGCTACCCTCATCCCATTCAAGTCAGACATCTAAATAATGTATAGCCCTCTCACGATAATTCTGAGTGCACTTCAAAAACTCAGTTGTATTAGTCAAATAAACCAAGAATTTATCTATTTCAGAGAGATTTCCTTTCCAAATAAAAAACATATCATCCAAAAATCTACCGTAGTAAGACCATAGTGAAGCATACTTTGACTAGATCACAAACTGTTTATCCCAATATAACATAACTAAGTTGGCAAAAATGGAGGCACAAGCCACTCCCATCACTACTCCACTAACTCACTTATGATATTCTCCTTTGAAATGAAGAAAATTATTCTTTAATACTTGTTGTTGTTGTTGCGTCTTTCGGCTTTTCCCAGTTAGGGGTCGCCACAGCAGGAACTCCGGTCCGCTAATGATTGGCAGTAGATTTTTTTTACATGCCGAGTTACCGGCCTTGACGCACAACCTTCAACAAAGGTACGCCCATTCACGCATGTCTCCACACAGAAGACGCTCTAGCTGAGAATTGAACAGGACAACGTCTTACTGTGAGATGACAACACTACTGCAGTTCTTTAATACTAATTCTACTAAATCAACCCGGATTCAAATGTCATTCCCATCAAACTGTTGGCTTTCTACAAGCAGTTCTTCTAAAAATTCTAAACTAACCTCATGGGGGATACAGGAAAATAGGTCTACTATGCCCACTGTTGAAAAGCATGTCTGATCATTTAGAACGTCTTTGTTGATTTTAGCTAAAAAATCCCAAGAATCACACAAAATATGCGAGTTTTGATTTAATAATGGTTTCAATTTCCTGTCAATATACACTGCTAGTGGGTAAGTTTTGGATCCCTGGGCCACAACAATTAACCTATACGGTGGATCTATTATGTTTTTGTGCACCTTGGGAATGCCAAATGCTGAAGGAACTAATAGGTTTTTATTCAACAAAAATTCATGTATGCCTGGAGAAATAATACTTTGCAAAAGAGCATCCTCTAAAAGCAAATCATTTTTTGCGACAATTTATTGCCAGGATAAACTAGTTATAGCAAGGGTATGGCCAATTGACTGGTTTTTGGTGTACCCTTGTTGGCGAAATGTGTAAATCCTTTTTGTTGTTTTGGTACCAGTATCTACTTTAATATACAATTGACTGCTAGAATAATCCTTGACCTCAGCTTATGTTGGTCATCTCTCCCTGTGGATGGGAGTTGGTTAAAACAATTTACGGCTTTTTTGAACAGCAAGTTTGTTGTCCTTAGCAACGTTTCTTGGTACTTACCAATACAGTATCTAATGGAGGGGGATTTGCAACATTCTTCTCAAAGTACAATGGGTCAATTGACTCAGCTGTTAGAATTATTGACCCACCAAGTCAATCGAATTAATACAGCATTACCAGTTCTTCAAACTTCTCAACCTTTGGGACTTAATTCACAGATTGGTGTGAATTTGGAAGACAATACTACAAGAAGTGTTCTGGTGGTAGATACCGCATTCCAGGCATCCCAAAGAGACTGTGAAGAGGAAATATGAGAGACACAGAAAAGGAATGTTTTTTGGCAGAGAAATGTGATTTTTTCACAAAATAATAATGACAAGGACACAAATTTGAATGGACTTTTTACATGGTTAATTCCAGATCGTAGCAAATTCAGTGGGTGGCTGGCACAAGATATTTCTTTCACTGCTAATTCCACAGCCACCAATGATAAACAGGTTAGTCTTCAATACCGTCTCAAGGAGAATAAATTAAAGAAATTAAGAACTTTACAAATTGATCATGCATATCTTATCTTAAAAAGTGTTTGGTTCGTGCACAGATTCCAAAGGGGATAAGACTGTTTAAATGTCCCTTTGGAGTCTCACTTGGATAAAAAGAGTATTTTGCACTAACTGATATGTTTAACAGGCATGGGATAAAGTTATTAGAATTTATCATTAAATTTAATTATGAATGTATTGACATTTTATTGAAAGACATTACATTGTAGAGCAAGCCATTACTCAAGATCTATTGCTTTCAGAATTTCAGAATAAGTTTGAAAAGATTTTTGTGTATGTAAACAAATTCTTCAGTTTTTACCGGCTTTGAGGTCCAATTTGTGGGTTGCCATGAGTTCCTGAGTGGGACCCTTTAAATTCTGAATTTCCCAGCCCCCCCCCCACACTTTTTGGACTGATGTCATCACTCGCAGAGGTGTGCACGGTGAGGTCAGCATTGTGAGCAGCTTGACAGCCTGTCAGAAGTCAGCTGAGGGCTGCTGGGCTGAGTGTGTGAGTTTGAACTCATCACGTCATCTCCCACGCTGCAGCTTGCAACAGAGGCTCAAGAGAGAGGGGCGGGACACACACACACACACACACGCACGCACGCACGCACGCACGCACACACACACACACACACACACACACACACACACAGAAGCCGATAGCTGAGCCTGAGAAAAAAGCAGGCAGTGTTTTTTGTTTTAATGTAATTAAAGTAATTTGTTTTTAGTTTAGTTAGAACTTAGAGGGCAGGAGTCAGTACTTGGCAACCCTGTCCGCAGCAGCAGAGCAGCAGAACAGGTCTCGTCGGACTCAGAGCTTTTCAGGTTTTGAGCACACCAATGTATTTTCTTTGAAATTACATTTGTGAGTTGTGCCTTATATGAAGTACAGTAGAGCTGGCTAGAACAAAAAGGTAACTGTGCTAATGTTGATATTTCTTTTTGGTCCGTGGAATGCAATGCTACTTTTTTTTTTCACTTTAAGTCTCTGTCTGAATCATTGTCTGCTCAGGCATTTTAAAGAGGCATGCTTGGTTTCTTTGAAATATTTGTGGCTTCATTTCTTCAGCATAGTAGACTTTTTTTTCCTTTAGCCCTAACTTCCAATAAATGTTATTCTCTCCGCTATGGCATTTTAAATATTTTGGCATTTGTGTTCTCATTTTCTTTCTTTTTTTCTTTAAGTACTTATGTTGTATACATTTTTTTATTCAATAAATCAGTAATAACAGCATACACTTTATGAATTCAAAGTCAAGAAATGTATTAAATATATAACAGTTATATTTTGAAGTACATTCATATGCATCATTAAAATCACGATCAGTTAAAGTAACCATACCTCTCAACTTCCTAACACAAGAAATCTGGATAAAGCCTTAAATAAGGGGGGGGGGCAAAGATTTAAAAATACGCACATATTTTAAATATTGATCTTTATACATTTTGAATGTTGTTAGAATTGCAAATTTTATGTTAGCTTGCTTTTTCTGAAGAATATTTAGCTATGTATTCATGTATTTATTTATTTATGCATTAATATATGTTTACTGGGAAAGTCCAACTAAGAAGAAGCCCATTTTCAGTGGAGGCCCATGGAGAAAAGCTCCAAATTATTACAAAACATTTGAAGAACAATGATTTTATAATATTCAAAAATAAAACAAAAACATCTGCAGTTTAGAAAATTATAACAAATTAGACATAATATAAAAACATTGGTTAAGAATTGGTACAAGTTATATAGCAATTTAATATTTAGAAAAATGTTAGGTTATTTGTAGAGAAATTAAATGTAAGTTAGTCTAATAAAAACAGGTATTGTAATATGAAGTGAGGGAGAAACAGGCTTATGCTATATTTGAAGAGAAAGTCATGGAAGATACTTTGATAGCAGTAAAGAAGTAAGTGAAGAAGGGAGAGGAGAGTAAGGAGGTATAAGGAATGAAAAGGTCCTTGTTCACATTTAGGGATATAGTTTATACTGGTTTTGAGCAAGAACAGAGACAGATTTTAGCTAGGAAGTTTTTCAGAGCAGTTTTAAAAGATGGGAGGGCGGGTATAGACCTGATTGATACAGATGAGGATTTCTAGGTCTTAGCAGCCCTGTATGAGTACAGACAATGCCAGCAGATGCCCTGTATAAGTACAGACAATACCAAAAGATTTGCTAGGTTTGTAGACTAGAGGAGTTTTTGGTCACTGGATCACAATTTATAATTGGGTGGGAACATAGCTGTGTAGAATATGCTTTAGTTTTATACAAGCTTAATTTTTTTACAAATGTTATTCAGATGTTAATATAAATAAAACAGTATTGTTCTGGTTATATTTTGTTATTTAATATTAATGTAATAGATATTTTTTTTTGTACAAGAACATTGCATTTTAGTTTTATACAATTTAGCTTTGTACAAGTTCAAATGTTACTATAAATACAACTCTGGTGTCCTGGTTATATTTTGTTTATAATAGTTTGTTCTTCAGTTTGCTTGAATATCGGTATTCCACAATTCTGTCAGAGTGAGTGGGGTTGCATAATTATGACTGCAAATTTTATGTTAATCAGCGTACAGATTTGTAACTATTTTCATGGGCCTTGTCCAGATTTTTGATATTTCTAGGTTGAGAGGTATGGTCAATATTTAGATACAGTGGGAAATGATGAGTAAACTGAAATGGAGGAACCCCCTTTGGGAATACATCAGGGGACATTTACCCCCACCCCAGCCTCAGGAGGTCCAAAAGGATAAGAAACTTAAGAGGAAGAGGTCAAACCTACAACATGGCACAGAACGGAACATGGAAGGGGGCAGGAATTATCCCAGAGGGAGGGCTCTGGCTCCTAGGGGAGCAGACCAGATGTAGAACTTACTCTCAGCATTTCCACTGAAAGTATTCCAAACGATTTGATTGAAACCTAGTTTGATGGAACGAAGCTTGTACATAATGGTTTCCACATTTTTAATGATACTGATTGGGAGATTGATATTTCTTATTTTAAATTGTTTGAAAAAGGGTTTAAATTTGTTCCCAGACAAAAAGGCAATATTACTGAGGTGATCTTAAATTTAAAATTATTTACTAGGAAGTTGAATTTATCTTTTGTAAACAAAGATAATACTAATGGACCAAATGGTCAAGCTTCTAAGAGAAAAAGCATAGATAACTCCCCGCTCCATAAACTGTTACAAATCTTTGAGAAAGCATGTGAAAAAGATCCGTATGCAATGTGTAGAGAAAATAACTTGAGTTCACGCAATTTAACAACTGAAGAAAGTTATTTATTAAGACAGTTATCAAGGGACAGGCACATCAGAGTTATGAAGCTTGATAAAGATGGGGGGGGTGATGATAGTTAAGCAGATGGACTATATGAATACAATTTTTGATATGCTTCTGGATAGCAACTGTTATGATGTAGCATCTAAGAATTAGATTAACATACCTTATAGAAAGACTGATTTGTTTTAGAGGATGCTTTTTTACAAAGTATAATTTCTCCAAGCATATATGATTTTTTGCTGAAAAAAAACATTAGTTCCTTCATCATTTGGCACTCCCAAGGAGCACAAAATGTAATAGATCCCCCATATAGGTTAATTGTTGCAGTCCAGGGATCCAAAACTTACCCCATAGCAGTGTATATTGACAGGAAATTGAAACTGTTATTAAATCAAAACCCACATATTTTGCATGATTCTTGGGATTTTTTAGCTAAAATCAACAAAGAGGTTCTAAATGATCAGACATGCTTTTTGATGGTAGACGTAGTAGATCTATTTTCCTGTATCCCACATGAGTTTGTTTTAGAATTTTTAGAAGAACTGCTTGTGGAAGGCCAACAGTTTGATGGGAATGAAATTTGGTTCCTGGCTGATTTAATGGAATTAGTATTAAAGAATAATTTTCTTCATTTCGAAGGAGAATATTACAAGCAAGTTAGTGGAGTAGAGATGGGTTGGCTTGCACCCTCATTTTTGCCAACTTAGTTATGTTATATTGGGAGTAAAGATTTGTGATCGATTCAAAGTATGCTCCACTATGGTCTTACTACGGTAGATTTCTGGATGATATGTTTTTTGTTTGGGAAGGAAACCCCTCTGTAATCGATAAATTCTTGGTTTGTTTGGCTAATACAACTGAGTTTTTGAAGTTCACTCTCAATTATCATGAGAGGGCTATACATTATTTAGCTGTCCAACTTGAGTGGGATGAGGGTATCCTAAAGTCCAGCATATATAGGAAAGTAACATTTTTAAACAGTTATCTCCAGTTTAATAGTAGTCATCCCATGTATTGTAAGAAAAATATAGTAAAAGGTCAATTCATTAGAGCTGCCAGGGTGACTTCCGATGAAGAATTATTGGAGAAAGAAATTAATATTATGACTTCCATGTTTCTTGATAGGGGTATCCCTTAGAATTGACAAAATCATTAGAGAAAGAAATGATGGAAAACAGGAGTTCAAAATGTAGCTGTATTTTGGGCAGGCCTGCCTTGTTAAAAGGAATAGGTCAAAGCATGCAGCATAAAACTGTGAATTTACAGCAAGCAATGGCAATAAAATATTATCGGTTAAACTAAAGGATAAAAAAATATTATTTATCAGAATTGGGCTATTTTATAAAGTGACATAGATTTGTATCAACATTTGGGGGACAAACCGATATTCATATACAAGGAACACAGGAATATTAAGGAAGTGTTGGAAGGGGAGAGGTCAATATCAAAGACAAGAACTATGAAATGTGGGAGGTGCAATTCCTGCATATGCATTATTGATAAAGAGGTAGTGATATTGAAAAATGTACCTCAGGCAACTGTTGTAATTAAAAAAGGAGACTGTAATTCAATAGGACTGGTATATCTGGCCCTCTGTGATCATTGTTTTTCGTTTTATGTAGGAAAGACTGATTGGAGGTTCTCCAAAAGGATATATGAAAACCTATGCAACTTAAGAAAAGCCAATCATAATAATGCACTATACAGGCATTCATGTGTATGCAAGGGTTTTAAAAAGTTTGCTTTTGGTGTATTACAAGTTGTTCCCCAGGATGCTGGGGGGGGGGGGCTACAATGAACAATGAACGCAGCAAAATTATAAGTCGAAAATGACAATTTTCTGGGAAGTTTGAATAATAGATTTTTTATCTTGAGCTATGCTCAGTTTTAAATGAACTGTGTGTTTTTAAAAAGGGAAATGTGTTTTTAAGAAATGTTCCTTTAAATGGATTTGGATTTTTGTAATTGACTTGTTAATTAGCATAATGAATGATTTAGAAAGGGTGGACTGTTTTACTTGACTTGAGTTCTGAAGAAGTTCAAGTTGGTGGATGAAAGCGCTGAACTGTATCACTGTTTTATTATTTTCAATAAACATTGTTCGTTCTGGACTGCCCTGTGTTCTGGAGGCCATGTAGTCTTTTTATTTGGTTCTTTATAAATTGTATTGCATGGATTGCACCTGTTTTAATATTTTGCATACTCCTTAATGGTTATGGACATCAACTGGTCTAAAGACCATGTGTTCTAGAGTATAGCCAAACAGTCTGCTTATGCTGTGCTGATGAGGTCATAAGAGCAGTGAAACATGCATGTCCACAGCTAGTGGTGCTTGGCTTTGTTTCAGTTCATGAACATTTAAAAAGAAAAAAAGTAAAAATCATGGACATTCAGAAGCCATGTAGCTGAAACATTTGATGTCCTTAAGTGGTCATTTGCATATATCCCATAGACATTTATTCGGGGTGGTTTAAGGTATCACACTGTGAAAACTCTAGCTTGGATAGGTTTTTCTTGTAGTTTTTACAAATTTGTGGAGAGGTAAATATGTGGTCATTCACACCACTTAACTATTGTGTGCAGAAAGTCTTGTTTCATTTTGGATATGTTAGATATACAATGGGTACGCTGATTGAGCTGTCCAATCAGCATGCATATTTTTTAATTACAAATGACAAGTTATGGTATAGTTTACATTTATATACTGTGATAGTCTGTTTAGGCCAATTGCCCTTTGTTAGTAGACTGCTGAGGATAAAAACTCTACATAAACAATGAATGAAGAGAGAGCAAAAAAGTAAAATCCATATGACAGTAAAACAGTAAGAGAATATTACAAAAAAACTACATAAGTAATAATACAGTGACTAAAATAAAACAAAGAAAAACATTTGAAGAGGGAAAATGTGAGAAACATAATGTAAAATCAAAATAAAGTATATACAGTAATTACATAATTAAATATAATGTATATTGTCAGGTTGAGGATAAACTAGTATGATAGAATGTAATAGTAATATAGAAGGGCTATGAAAAGCAGGATAATTTAAGTGGAAAAATATATATGGAAGCAAATTTGCCTATCTATCGAGATAGAAAGGGTTGTGAATATTAAGAAGGAGAGATGAGTAAGAAGAAATAATTAAGAAATTGCATGTTAGTATAAATAAGTAAGGGAAGAGCTCTACAAGAGAAAAGTAAAACAGAACAGGGTCATGGGTGAGTAAAGTAGATTTGTGTCATGCTCGAGGGTAGAACTAAAAAGATGGGTAGAAGAAATACCATGACCTGTAGGGAAGAGGAGATGGTGAAGTATTGAGACATATGAAGAAAAAGAGCAGGAAGAGGATAAGGTACAATATGGTGAGCATGGTAATATTAGAAATGAGGGTATTTACTCATGGGTTGTTAAATAATGAAAATAAATTTAGTAAGAAATAAGAAGTCGATTTAATCCTGGGGCATTATTTGATACAGTTACATGTCCATTGTGTAGTTTGATGTTGTCAGGAGTTCCTGGCAAATACTTAATGTTTCCATTGAAAGTCATTTCAACAATGTCAGGATTCAGCATTAGTTTTGAAAACAAGTAATGCATTACATACAGCATGGTAGCTTCACATAAAGAATGCTAAAATTTCAACATCTCCCACCCAAAGTAATACTGTTCAAAATTTGCAATGTATTGTGGTAGAGACTGCTTTAAAAGGGCTACAGTATACATTCAGTATTAAGAGGACAGTGACAGTATATACATATGCACGCTGTCTACAAGCATTTAGAAGTGTTAAAATACTTATCATTACATATCCCCATTAGTCAAAAATTGCATTTTTCAAAAGTGTGAAGTTACAGAATCATATTATTATCACACATTTAATACTCTGGACTGAACCTGCAAAAGATAAAAATATTGATTACAAAATTTTGCAAAGTACAAATTTACAATTATTTAATTGTTGCAATGACTCTATTCATGATAAATATATATGAGAAATGGGAAACAAGACTATTAAAATTCAAGTTGGAAATGAGCTAGGGGTCTGCCAGAGGATTATTTAAGATTTATTGTTATAACATGCATTAGAACAATTTTTACAGCCACTAACCAAAACAGAGTCAACTGGCTCAGTAACAAAAACAGTCACCTTTGATTGTGATGTATAGACATCATATGGCCTGTCAATACAACCTCCATTCTTGACGTGGGTATTTGGTTGAGGTAGATCTTTGTCAGTACAGGAATTGATTTGCCAGATATGGAGCTGGTTATTCTCTGCTCAGGTTGGTTTGTCTGCTTTTCCGGATCACTGCATTTTGGTTGAAACTCATTAAGGACCAATTGAATATATCATTTATATTGTCAAAATACGGTACCATCTTTAGTTTGCTCTATGCAAGAATGTGTTTCGGTAGCTTTCTGCACTAATACACCTGTTGTATCCCATATTTATTTCTCTTCTAACTTTAAGTGGACAGTTTGACCAGGTTGTAGGACAGGTAGCAGTCATGCAGAGTGACATGGGTCATAAAACATTTTGTACAAAGCTTTAGCTTTTTGATTATTGCATTTAACTGTACAGTATGGTATGACTCTTGTCTCAGTTTTTGACTAACATTTGAATGTCAGTTTGAATTTGTCTTCCAAGCATTATCTGTGAAGGACTTACTCCAGTGGTTTAATGTAGAGTAGCTCGGTATGCCAAAAAAGTTTATGTGGATCAGTTTGTTTTAGTTTCATTTTTGGTTATTTATATTGCTCACTTAGTTTTACCATTTGAATGTAGATAGTAAGGATCTGATATAGTATGAGTGAAGCAATAATTAGCCTGGAATTGTTGGAATTCACTGGACATAAACTATGCAATACTGACTAAAATCAGTTTAGTAGGTAGACCATATCTTGATAACATAGTTTTGAATCTGGCTGTTATCTGTTGGTTGGTACATGAATTATAATAGTCAACAACAGCAAGGTAGTTTTTACCATCAAGCTCACATACAGTAAGTCAAAAGTTATCTCTTATCTTTTGCCAAGCATCTTATGGTAATGCCATTGACATTAGAGGCTCATGTTTCTACAATGGTTCATGCATAATAAGGAATTAACACTTTCATACAAGGTCAACAGTGTACTGATTTATGCTTGGCCACCACACTAATATTTTGGCTCTTTTTCGACATTTGGTAAGACCCCAATGACCTTCATGTATTTTCACATAGCTCTTCTGCTTATTGTTTTAAGAGTACTACAATTCCATCTTGGTATAGAATAAGCCATCATTTGTTTGAAAACTGTGCGTTGATTGCGAAATACTTATGCATAAACTGTTTTGTTTGGGCTCAGATATTTAGCCATTTCTTGTGCACATGTTAGATAACAGCTTGCAACTCTGGATCATTTTTGGAAGCTTGTTCTAGCTTTTCTAGTTATTTGGTGGTTGCAGGTTTTATTATTGTTATGCTTTGCCCAAACGCTACAATATAATTTTCAGTGTGTGATTAGGGGTGGTCACATATAACATTTCTGAGCAATACATCTGTGACAACTGGCTATTTTTAAAGGCATATGTATTGCTCTGATATTGAGCCTTCTTAATCTCACAAACAGTCATTGGACCTCCGTGGCACTTTATCAGGATTAATGGAACTAATACCATTGAGTCAGTCTGTAGCTGGAAACTCTTGAGCCATAATATTTATCAGGAGAACTTTCCACAGGGCCACACACTTACAAGGCATTCTTTCTCAGTATGCATTCTAGAGCAGTAAGTGACAGGACACAACACTTGCCTGTCTGTTTGGAGTAAATCTGTTCCTAGGTCTCAGTTGCTAGCATCTGTACTCACAATTATCTTAGCAATATCATAGTATGGTAGCACTTGAACTGTTGTAAGCATTTCTTTAACTCATGTCTGAAGGCATGAAACAACTTTTTTGTGTAAAAAGAAAAGTTTATTTTACAGCCTTTAGGAAAATATAAAGTTTTAAAGATTTATTCCAAACACAGAAGAATAAACATACAGAACCTTGTTTACAGCATAAGTATTGGTGGGTAAGCAGGAGACGTTTGCCTCAGTTTGGGTACCAGTTCTAATTATGTTGGATTAGTATAGGTAAGTAATTCCGAATTAGTTGTGTAAATGCCAAACTGTTAAATTAACAAAGTTCTCGTTGATGCTTGGCCACCATACTGATATTTTCGCTGTTTTTCAACATATTTGCATAACTAATGCACATTTACTTACCTACACTAATGCAGCTTAACTAGAGACGTAAGCACATTGTGCCTGTCTGTTACTCTTAATGCCATAAAAGCAGCTCTGTATTTTCAGTCTTCTGCATTTGGAAGAAATCTTTAAGACTATGTATTTTTCTAAAGGTTGCAAAACAAACGTTTCCATTTACACAAGAAAATGTTCACATGCATAGCAATGCATGTGAACACTTTTTTGTGAAAAGAAAAGTTTGTTTCACTTCTTTAAACTTGATCTTTAACTTTAGTGAACACTTACACTTGGGCATGGATCCAAGACCATGGCACATTTTATATATAATTGATCATGCCTAGGGCTTGACTAAGCTCAGTCACATAAAAGATAGATTCTGCAACTCAACTGCTTCTCTGACCTTGCTTGCATCTGGTTTAGTACCACTAGAATTTAGCATTTGTCCTGATTTAACATAACATCTGAATATTGGATTGTTTGCAGTACTGCCTGTAACCTCAAATCATGCATTTTAATGGATCAAACAGTAGGATGTGATTCATATCAATAGCATTATCCAGGCACTTTACTAGATTAGTCATTTTATGTTGGAAGGTATCAGGTGCTGATGTTATACCAAATGGCAGCATTTTAAACTGAATCTTCTTAAAGAGATAATGACAATTGCAAGCTTTTAGCTTTCACTGCCCAAAGGTATTTCCCTTCAAGCTTGGAAAACACTTTTGTATCATGTACTTAGTTATAATGTCTTCTAGTGTAGGTAGCATAAATCTTTCACAGATAATTGCATCACTGAGTTTTTAAGTCAATACATATTTTTTTAATTACTAGGACTGGAGGAGCATACTTTTCAGACAGTTCAATTACACTTTCAACATTTTCAAGTCCTTGCATTTGTTTACGTTCACCCTGTGTGTGTGGTTAAGGCATATGGAGCAGAATGCAGTTTTAGTTTAGTTTTTACTGGTTCACAGTCAAGCGGTCTAACTACACAAGCACATCTATACTGACTTCATTTACTTTGCTCTGACCAGAGCTAGACACAACTGTAAAATGTAACTAACTCAAATTTACCTACAGTAAAGTAACTTGCAGTAATCTATTAGAAGTGATATTGTAATTTACGGAAAACTAAAAACTAATGCTTACAAGCAATTAGTTACAAAACAACATTGGTTCAGTTCTCACAAATGGAAATTGAAATAATTTATTTGCAAACGAGTTATAGTGGGTTTGTTGTAGGCTGACAGTGGTAGATCATAGAGGTTTTAGTAGGGTTGTTATAGATTAGTAGATATACCTTGCTGTAATCAATTTTGTAAAATATTGCAGTAACTTTTTGAATTGGAATTAAAGATTTGAGGTAGAATTGTTTCTGACAGTTGGAGTAAACCTGACTTAACCCATATCCGAGAAATGCTGACATTCATTTTCTTGAAAAAAATTATCATTTAACTTAGTCTTGAAAGCTTACAGAGCTGATTGAGTGAACAGATCACAATGTGCAATGCATGTGTTGAAAACAGGATGCCTCTGTCTGCTGTTAGCCTTGACTTATTCTTCTAAGTTCAGATTCAGCTGTGGCACACAATGCAGGTGAATACATGAACTGGTCTGATGTCTCGATTTTTGCTGTTTGCACAGATATAAACTTTTGCCATACAAATCTGCTTAAAATGGACCAAGTCAATTATCCTGTGGGATTCTGTTTAGATTTGCTGCAAAACATTTTATTCTTAAGAATATGAAGTTAGCATTTATGCCAACAAATAACTTGTACTTCTGCTTCCATGAAACACATATCTTTAAAATCTTTCTTAAGAAGACTGTGTTGCTGGATATTGCCTACATCTGTTATGTTCATCCAGCATAGACAGGGCTTACTCAAAGAGGCTGACAGGTTATACATGCACACACACACAAACACACACACACACACACACACACACACACACACACACACACACACACACACACTGTATGTATTACTTTGCATGTATGTTCATGTATGTTTATATAAATATATATATATATATATATATATATATATATATATATATATATATATATATATGTGTATGTATATATGGAGTTTTTGAAAACTCAAAGCTTCTGAGTAGAGATCGCAATACAGTGAGGATCAAGAAATTTACCTTTTTCTTCATTGTAGTGTGATCTCCAGTTCCAAGTTAGTATATATAATTTGCAGGGGGTGTGGGGAGTGCAGCCCCCACATGGGGGATGTATGAGGGCTTGCCCCCCTGCATAAACATAAAAAAGTAGATTTTTGTGGGTTTTTTTTTTTTTTTCGATGTTTGAGTTTTCCACAATTCGATCATATGGTCTTATCTGTATGAATTTTGAGTTTCTGAAAACTCGATCATCTTACATAGATCCATGTATATATATATATATATATATATATATATATATATATATATATATATATATATCGATAGATAGATACAAATCATGACATGTTGGAGATCACCAGTGGGAACGAGTACACAAGTGACTCAAATATCTTTATGATGTAATAAGCGGAGTATAAGAATGGTTATGTTGATAAAAAATGTATAACAAATGTTAAACTGAAATCATTCTGCTGTTACTTTAAGTAAGAATGTTCTTTCTTATGTTTATATGAATGTGGCTGTAAGACAGAGAGAAATGATTTGTATTAAATGGAATATAAAAGAGGGCTGAAAGAAGACAAGACAAAGTGCATAACACTTTGTCAAAAGAACATTGTAGCCAGAGCAATGGTTCTGTGGAAGAATACCATCCATAGTGAAAGGAGACCTGATGAGAGGATGATGGAACTTGCTCTACCAAAGAACGTCAGACTAGCTCACTATCAGTGACTATTTCCCGTCACCTTGAGTGTTTGCTAAGGTACTTTTTTTTTCATCCAGTACCCCATTTCCTTTGAGATTCCTGCTAAATAAACCCATCCGTGGTCTGTTTGAGAGCTCAACTTAGGCATTCTGCTTTCAGTCAGTGGAGGCATCAGCCGAATATTGGGAATACTACTGTCCTATGTGGGGTCTGTGGACTTTTACTGACCTATTTGCCTTCATTATGTGCCTAGCACATGCTATGACTGGCTGGGCATAGGAAACTATGGTGTGCTTCACCCTAGCCCCTAAAAGTTGTGGACTGAAAAGTCTACCTGCCCCCACAACCTGATCTCTAATCTCCCTGGTTCTAGCCTTTGTTGTAGCATTCAACTAGAGAGACATCACCACATGCTCTCCCCAATCCTTCCAGCCAATTCCATCAAGCATCCAAGCTGCCAACTGAACCTAAGTGGCCTGGATCATAGGTATGGCTTTATCCCTGTATGCCACCAGAGTGGCAGTTTTGTTAAGATACTTACTGTATACTGAGTTAAAATCAGAAAACTTCACAAGTTCTTGGAAAAACCTGCATTTCAGCTTACTTGTGCAAAATAAACTTCATCATTTTTATGCAAGACTAGTGTCTCAGCTGTTAATCTATATATCTGTTTCTACGTATAATATATATATTTCTGGGTATATACACATACATATATGTGTCTGTGTGTTTGTGTGAAGACATGGATTTGAAGAGGAGGTGAAAAGACAAAATAAAAAGAAAGTGTGGTTACAAGAACAGTAGTTAGTAATTCTGAAGCAGTGTGGCATTCCCTGATCTAACAACCATCTCAATTTCAGGTTGAAGATAGAAAAAAAAGTTCTCCTTTTCATTTAACTATAGAAAGCTGCCTGTTATATTTATAGCAAGCAGATTCCTATTGTTTAGACTGCAAGAGAAGCACTAAAATGCTTCCGTACTGATTGCAGAAGCAATATGGCCATTCAGTTCTGAATATCTGAATGCCGGTAATGCAAGAAGGACTGATCAACTTTAATCCTGACCACAAATGCAATACCAAGAAAGACCAAAAAAAAAATCTTCTTTTTTTCTTTTAAACTGCATAGAACTGCTTGCTACACTTACAACAACCAGCTTCCTACAGTTTAGACCACACACAAACCGTAAAGCACTTCAGGCCTAACCACAAATGTGTCAGAAGTGCACTACAATTAGCATCTGTGAGTTGTCCCCCCTAACACTTTGCGTCCAGGGTGACTGCCCACCATCTCCCCATCTTAGCTAATCCTCTGGTGGCTGCACATAAACATGAAGCTCTGGTCTCCTGAGAAAAGATGCTGTTGGACTAGTGGGACTGACCCACTAAACAAAGTATAAATGAAAAAAAACAAATTTATGCAAAAGAGAGGTCCTACAACTGGTGGAAACTAGGAAGTGGAGTAGTGAAACAGGTATATTGCAAAGAGACTAGCATAAAGGTAACAAAGATGATAAGGGCAGTAGGCTCTAAAGGTGAAAGGGAGTTAGCAGAAGGGATCAAAAAGAAAACAAAGATGTCTTTTATCTACATAGAAAGAAAGAAGGGATGGATAGAGCTGACAGACTGAACAAAGAAGGGAGGGAGATCACACAAAATGAGTAAAAGAAGCAATGAATACACGAATGAGGAAAATTAATTAGGTTCATAGGTTCATACTAGGCTATCTGCCCTGGGGCATTTATAAGCCTAGCCCCAGTGTGTTTGGCTTTCGCCACCCTTAGATTTGAGTTTGCTGTGCCCTTTTTTAAGGTTAGTTTACTGTGCCTCTGTATAGTTGTGACACAGAAGTAATCCCCAGGGTAAACCTACGATCTCTCATCCACTCATCAAGATTCCTCTTGAAGAGAGTCAGTGAGGTGCTCTGCCTAACATGGACCGGGATATAGGTTCATAGGTTCATACTAGGCTTAAAATCAAAGCTCATAGATTAGTACCAGACTAACTGCCCTTACGAACCATTTTTTTTAAGCCTAGCCAATTATTCCTTGTGAGACTCAGACTTGTGTTTGTAAGGCAAACACCTTAACCATTAGGCCACCCTCCTTTGTGGATGGACACCTTGCTTTTGTTTTCATAAAGAAAGCAAGAGATGGGTGATATCCTAGGAGAGTGGCAAAGCAAAATGGGCAGAACAATACATAGATGCCAAGATGGGGGGTGTCAGAGAGAAGTGGCTGCCTTTAGGGAGTATAAAGCACAATGAACAGATGGGCTGCTTACCAGAGTTCTGGTAAACAGTCTGAGGAAAATAGTTGAAAGGACACTATCTAGCGCAGAAGTGCCCAAAACTTGGAGAGCAGAATAATAAGGAATGTCTGGTACCCTTGAATAATGGGTAGGAGGAGGCAGAAAAAATAGGAAACTGCATGCCTGTTAGCTTAAAATCAGTGTCAGTAAATGTTCTGAGAAGAGTCCTGATGCGAAAGCTGGCAGATTTCTGGAGGACACAAATCTCCAGGACAGCAAACCTTTCTCCAGAAGGAACTGTCAGTCTATCTAGTTTTATGACTTGGCTACAGATAAAATGATTGGGAACATATTGACAAATGTAGTCTACTTGGACTTCTGCAAATCCTTTGACTTGATTGCGCCCAATATGCAACCTATAGGGTTTATACAGGGACTGGATAGCTGTATAGACTGTATAGAGGGTTATGGAAAAAGGGACAGTGTAAGAATTAAGAGTGTATCTAGTGATGCACCACACAGTTTGTCCTGGGTCCAGTATTCCTCAGTGTGCTCATCTAAGACACTTCCAACAGAAAACAGAACAAGATCAACCTCTTTACTTATGACACAAAGACAGGTGCAGTACTCTAAGATTGGGGCAAATGCAGTACTACAAGATGGGGCATGTGTATCAGTGTAGGATGGAGGTGGCAGGTAGAACATTGTAGGATGGGAGTGAAGAGTTTAGTAAAGTATTTAAAAATGAGTGACCAAGTGGACAGTAACATGGCAGTTGAGGTTCAATGAATACAAATGTAAGATGCTGCACTTAGACCACAACGACCTTAAAGTGGAATATATGTGGGCATGATTAGAAGTGATGGCAACAGAGCAAGAAAGGGACCTGGGTGTGTTATTCATGCCTGAACTGGAAGACTGGGAGCTGATTGAGATGGGATTACCATTCAGAATATTGGGGTGTATCCTCAGGAGATAGATTAATTGAGCAAAGAGGTAATGCTTCATTTCTACAGGGCTTTGGTCAGACCATACCTTAAGTACTGCTTATAAAAGGGCATCAAACATTTTGAAAGAGATATGAAGGGGAGGGATATGTCCAGATACTGGAGGAACTCATCTCACTTGACACCAGTAGAAAAGAGGGGAGGGCATGATACTGATGCACAAGTTCGTATCATGGAAATGTGAAAATGTCATTGAGGAAAGAGGGTTCCATTAACATATCTAGAAATGCTAAAATATAAGTGTCAAAATGGATTTTATCTAGTAAAATTAGTAAAATTATTTCAGACATTGTTTCTAAGCAAGCAAGGCCAGAAATTATACTTGTGTTTGTGAGCATTATTTCTTAGCAGCTAAGCCAGAAAACATGTTTGTGTTCTATGAGATGGGGTGCAGCAGCTGCATGTTACAAATTCAGATAAGGAGACACAGCTGTGTTTTATTATAGACAAAGAAATATTATGGAGCATTGCTTGGCTAGGTGAAACAGCTAGAATCATGGACAGTCTAACATTGTATTTTGTCCTTGCTTTTATTACAAATCCTGTAACGAATGCAGTATTGTTTGTTTAAAGGAAAATTGAAGATGAACTCATGAGAAACTGCTTAGAGTCTGAATTGTAAGCCCTCAATGAATGATGATTGCATAGTGTTGTTGTCAGCTTAAGAGTCTGAATTGTGAATGGAAAGAATATCCCAGAAGGTAACACCTAAGATGGGCATGCTTTATTTCATGTGTATAAGTTAGTCTTTGTATTCTGCCATGTTAGATTTCTATTCTGTGTATCAGCAGTTGTCAGTACTATTCCAGAAAATAAAGCTACTTGCCAGAAAATGATTTTGTGTCTCAGTGCACTTATTGTAAACAAGGAAGAACTATTCAGTTTAAGATTCATGAGCAATCTAGAATAAAGAAATCTAGGTTCATAGGTTTATAGGTAGGTACTAGGCTATCAGCCCTGGGGCCTATACAAGCCCAGCCAAAAAGGTACCCTGGCTTTTGCCAACCAAGAAAATTATTTTCCTGTGCCACTGTCGAGCAGAGCCACAGAGGTGATCCCCGGGGTGAATTTCCTATTTCCCATCCAATCATCAAGATTTTTCTTGAAGAGTGCTAATGAGGAGCTTTGTTTGATATAGATAGGTAGTTTATTCCAGAGTATGGGAAGTCTGTGGGACAGGAAACTATCCCTCCGGCATGTTTTGTTTATTGTGGTGACAATGTTTAGGTCCTTAGAGTATGTAGCTCAGACGGATTGGGATTTCTTTAAGTGGAGCATGTTCAACAGCTCTGGGTTTGACATAGCTTTGTGTGTTAGGCAGAGATCACCTCTGAGTAGGCGATATGCGACGGAGTAAAGTTGGAGTTTTTTGAGACGGTCTGCATTGGGCATCTGTTTGAGGCCGGTAATCCTCTTTGTGAGTTATTTCTGCAGCCTTTTCAGTTGTTGTAGATGTCTTGTGAGGTACATACCAAAAGGGGTGTTGTACTCTATAATGGGTCTAATGAGTGATGAGTAGAGGGGAACAATGACCTCTTTTTTTTTTTTTCTGGATGAGAAACCTTTTGTGATGAGGTGTGCCATGTAGAAGGATTTCCTGACTACTGTGGGGATGTGATTATCAAAGGAGAGACTACTGTCCACCTGTGTCCCAAGGTCTCTTATCACACTTTTGGTGTTAAGTATACTACCGCCTATGTTGTAGTTCATGGGTACAGAGTTTTTACCAAAGGGGATGACAATGCACTTTTTGGCATTGAGCTTAAGGCCATGGCTTTGACACCAGGCATCTGTCTCAGTGAGGCACTTTTGTAGGATGTCTACATCATTAGGAGTTTTGATTATGGCTCCTAGTTTGCAGTCATTTACAAACTTCATTAGCCAAAGACCTTCTGTGTTAGCCTGTACTTCAGAGAAGTAGATACCAAACAGGAGAGGACCCAGGACTGAACCCTGTGGTACTCCACTTGTCACTGGTCTGAAGTCAGATTTGGAGTCTGCTACTTTCACAGTGTGGGTTCTGTCAGTGAGCCAGTTGGCAACCCATCTTGTGACATAGGGATTTATAACTAGTTTAGTGAGTTTATCTATAATTTCAGAGTGGGGGATGGTGTCGAAAGCCTTGGCAAGATTTAGATAGGCTGTGTGAACCACCTTACCCTTGTCTATGGCTTTGGTGACTGCTTCAGTCCTATCAGGTTTAGGAGACATGATCTGCGTTTTACAAACCCGAACTGGGTGGGGTCCAGAGTTTGGATATTACCAATGTCTTTGTTTATAAGTTCCATGATGATACGTTCCATGGCCTTGGAGACCAGGCTTGTCAGGCTAATGGGGCGGTAGTTCCCGGGGTCCATGGTGGCTCTCCCCTTGTGGAGTGGGATAACCATCACTGTGCACCATTCAGCAGGCACAAAGCCTGAGGTGAGGCTATGATTGAACATGGTACTTAGGTGGGGTGCCAGTTCGTTCTGTAGTTCATGTAGAATGCAGCCTGGGATGTTGTCTGGTCCCATGGATGCTGTGTTCTTGGCTTTGGAGAGTATGGTTTTTACCTGTGCAGGCGTGATTACAGGAACTTTGCATTCTTCCAGTGTAGAGATGGGCTCTTTAGGGGGTGAGAGGGGGATAAAGTTAGCACTGAACCTATCTGCCAGGATGTTGGCAATATCAGTTGGGTCTCTATATTTAGTGCCATTATGCTGTAACTCAGAGCAGATCTGAGTGTTGCCATTGAGATTCTTGACATAGCTATAGAATGATTTGTGGTTGTCTTTAGAATCAGTGGCGATTTTGTTTTCAAAACTAGCTTTGGAGGATTTTATCAGGGATTGCAGCTTCTTACTGAGGCTGACCAGGGAGCTCCTCCACTCATGGGATTTTACTCTCTTTTGCAAAAGTTTCTTTCTTCTGTTGTACTGTTTGTTTATGGTAGGGGACCACCAGACTGGCTTCCTTTTTTTGGAGGATAGCATCTTGGTTCTGTTTGGGATAGCACAATCCATGCACTCATGTAGGTGCTTATAAAGTGCAGTTGTGTAGGATTCAGTAGTCATAACTGTATTGTCCATCTGCCTGGGTGTCATGAAGTTCACAACTTCTGTCTTAAGAAGCATGAAGTTAGCTTTGGAGAATTTTTTTTACCGTGGTTTACTTAATGGGGGGTGGAGGCAGGATGTGGTTATCTAGGGTAATTAGTTTATGGTCAGATCAGACCAATGAGCCATTGACTTCAGGTGTGGAACACCGGTCACTCATGTTGGTAATGACTAGATCTAGGATATTGTTACCCCTGGTGGGGGTGTGGATAGGTTGATCCAAGGAATTGGAGTTTATGATTTCCAGAAAGTGTTGAGCAAAGGAGTTGGTACATGAGTAGTTTTCCCAGTTAATGGTGGGGTAGTTAAAATCACCCATTATTAAGGTGTTTGGTTGAACCCTAATACTTTCCAGTACATCAAGAAAAGAGGAGTGGGAATCCTGGGGCATGGTGGGTGATCTGTAGCAAGCTACAACTTGGATTGCAGTTTTGCCCAGAGTTAGTTGCACTTGGATTACTTTAGCTGAGAATCGAACGGGACAACTTCTTACTGAGAAGCGATAGTGCTACCACAGCACCACCACTGCAGTGTTATCAGTAACCTATCTAAGTATAATTGTAAATTCCTTTTATAAGACTCATTGCTCCTACTACTACTGAAACTATTTGGCTATCTTTCTTCCACTTTGCCCTCATTTCTGCCTGCAAATCCTGGTATTTTATGATTTTGTGTCTCTCTGTACATATGACATTGTAGTCACTGGGTGTAGCAATTTTAATGATCAGTGCTACTTTTACCTTTTTTTCAATGTCTACTATATCAGGCTTTCTTGCATATATATTTTGACCTGTTGGTAATAGGTGATCCCATGTGATATAAACTTCATCATTTTCTGTGATTCTTTGTGGCTCATGTTTCCAGTGTTTCAGCTACTTCAATGTTATAATGTTACAATGTGTGCACATTCCCCAATGTAGCAGTCTTGCTGCATTATTATGCCTTTCACTATACAGTCCTTCTTTCCATTAGTATATCACAACCAGCAACAAGATGTGTGACTGTTTCCCATTCGATTTTATAAAACCTACATTTGTCTGTTTCTCCCACATGTTCAATGGACTTTGTAAACCAATGTGTATGCAGTTCACCATCTTCGGCTGCCAGTATTAAATCTTCCTTCTTTTGGTTTAAATTCACCTCTCTTTAACCATTCCTGCATTCAGTCCTGATCAACATGAGGTTGTTCCAAGAGTTTTCTATACTTGCAACTATATTTATGCATTTTTCACATTTCTTGCCTTCTCATCTGATCCTTCACCTTATATTCTTTTTTTTTATTTTTTTGTTTGGCACATTCATTTGATGCCTGATTTCTATCTACTTCTGGTTTGATTTTGATTCCTACTTGATGCTGATATGGTTCTGCTAAACTAAGTAGAGAAGTCATCTTAAACTTATTCTTCTCATGTTTCAAAACATTCTCTACATTTGGGTCTTGTGAGGTGAGCAGATATATATGCAGTCCTACAATTGCAGATCTATACATGTAATCAATTTCAAGGAGGCCCATACCTCCTTCAGAATGGGAAATATGATGTCTTGGTATGCACTGATTTTATTAAATCATTTGATGAACCTATCCAACACCTTTTGGGGCCAATCAGTTACTCCACAACTGTTAGTACAGGAAGAGCAAACTGGTTTATAGCTTGGATGCTGTTCCTAGATGTCAACGCTGTTTTCAGTATTAATTTTAGTCTTCTATAGTCTTCTGGTATTCGCATTCATTCATGTTTTATTGTTGATCCTTCATCAATTCCCAGATATTTATACACTCCCTCTTACTCAAGTTCGTTTATATCACATTCCTGTCCCAAACTGATGTTTTCTTGGTGTTGCAACTTTCCTGCTTTAAAGGTGACTTTTGCACATTTATCAAGACCAAATGACATTCTTATATCATCTGAAAAAGTTTTGACTACTTGCAGTTGTGCTTTCTGTTCCTTATCTAATGAAGTATACAGTTTTAAACTGTCCACAAAAAAGAGATGAGAAATCATTACACGTTGTTTTTTTTTCTGGGAGCCAAACTGTAGCCATGACTTAATTTCTTAAGGACACAGCTTAATGGGTTAAAGGCAAGACAAAAGAGCAACGGTGACATAGTCACCTTGGAATATCCCCCTTTGGATTTTTATATCTGGAATAATAATCTGTCCTTTATCATGGCTTAACTGCAAAGAGGTTTGCCACTGTCTCATGGTTGTTGTAATGTAATCAATTAATGTAGGATGTATCTTACACATTTGTAAGCCCTCTTTAATACATGAATGTGGGATACTGTCAAATACTTTTTTGTGGTCTATCCATACCATACTTAGATTCTTCCCCTTTTTACATTTCCCCATTATGACTTTATTTAACAGCATATGTTCCTTTGTTCCATATAACTTTCTTTTATTACCCTTTTGTTATATTGCTATAATTGAGTTTTCTTCTAAATGGCTAAAAAATCTGTCTGCATCAATTTTAATGTGTAGTTTATATAACATTGGAAGGCATGTTATTGGTCTATACTTTTTAGGATACCTTGTAGGTTCACTCTTAAGTAGGAATATTGTTTTTCCTGTTGTAACCAGGCTGGTGTCTGTTCATGGTATACATATAAATAGTTCTTACTCATTGCTGAAATCTTCAAGTAAAGATGTTAATATATTTACCAAAATGTTAGGTACTGCATCTGGGCCTGGGGTTTTCAAACTGGGAGCTTTTCTTAACTTTCTTTCAATTTCTCTGACCGTTACTTCATCCCATTTCATATCCTGTACATTTGAACTTCTTAGTCTTTCTTTTACTTCTTCTATTTATTTATCATCGTTGTTATGTTCTACAGCATCTTCATAGATATTTCTCCAAAATATATCTATTTCTTCTTTTTTCATGGTGTTTCAATTCCTTTTGCTTTGTTTCCCAACCTATATACAACTTTTTGGGTCATCAGTAAATTGCTTATTTGTACTTTTCCATTATTTTTATCTGCATATCTTTTAAGTTTTTCTGCATGTGCTGATATTTTTTGTTTATTATTTGTGACAGTGCACAATAGATCCTTATCTGTTCTGATACTGTACATTTCTTTTATCACATCTATCTTTCTGAAAATTTTTGATGATCTGTTCCCTCTTCTATACTCTTCTAACAGTGACATTCCTTGTCTTAATTGCTTTATAGTGTCCTCTATTTGATACTTTCATGATGACATTTGATTTCTCCCCTTCTTTTCTCTTACTACCCCACGCTTTTGTGGCAAGACTTTATCTGTTATTAATTTAGCTGCACAATAATATATCCTATTTACTTTTGTTTTATCAGATCAGTCTCTATGGACAGTCCTAATTATTGTGTTTATTTGTTTTATCAACTTCTAACGTTTGGGGTTTTATTGACTTTCTGTGGTCTATTTTTTCATTGATCTTAATATGTCTGTCAATTTCTATTAAATAAAGCAACTCTTCTCTTAGATCATTTTCTTCTAAACTGAGGGCACATTCTTTGTTCTCCATTTCTTGTGGGCATTCTACAGAAAGTTCCAGAACATCTTCCTGTGCCATATTCTCTTCAGTTTCATCCTGTGTCATCCGTTGCTCTTGCATATGGGAGCTTACTGACCTATCACTCCACAACATTGACTGCATCAGAGTTGCCAGTTTCCTGTTCCTTCTCTTGCTGTGCAAGTTCAACTGAACATTTATAATGGTTTCCTGTGAAAGCTTCAAAAGTATCTTCATATGGCAACTCATCAGATGTTTCCCACTCCACCGGTTTCTCCTTAATTTGGAGATCCATTGCTCTATCCTGCTGTGATGTTATCTGAGTTAGATTTTATATACTAAATCCTTCACTACGCAGGTAATCCATAACCTCAGTTTTGATTTCTTTAACGTCTCTATTACTATTATTAAAGCAGTAGCATGTGTGAGCCTGTCACATGATCTTGATTGTTTGTAGTTACCCAAGGAAGATAGATGAGAGCATGTTGTCATTTAAAATTGAATGACTGAACTATGTCTGGCAAATTTTTCAAGCATTTCTTGACCAACTGTAAGCTAACATTTCTTCTGCATAGAATGCATTGTACTTGCTTCCAGCCTCTATGCATAAATGTAGATGCACCTAACAGAGACATTAGAGACATTTTATACTATCTGTTTTACACAGGAAAATATTTTTGCTGATAAGCACTTGTGGAGTTTTCCAGTGACTGTAGAAAAAAAAGAATGCTTATGCAAACATTGTATTCCACTAAACCAGACCTATGACATTCAGGTGCTCATCAAGACAGAGGAACAGACATCCATGGTGACTATGTTTCACAGAAGGAAAGACTTTAATTGTAATAACTCCCCACAAGTTCTCTTTTAATAATAGCCTTATTTAAACATAATAATTCTAAATATGCTGTTATGTAGACTGATGAATGGTAAATTCTAAGCTGGCAATTTAATGGTTTCAACAATGCTTCTACTATGATGTTAAATACAACATTTTATGGACGTTGTATATTAAAAACAAAAAAGTTTACTGGAAGTTAATGTGACATCCCAGAGTACCAGGTTTGAGTTCTCCTAGTTTCGCAGGCTTACAGAACATATGTTTAGGATTTAAGTTGATATGTAAATGTACTGATGTCAAATGTATTGTACTCTACAATGAAAGGTAAAATCATCACAGTTGTTAGATTTTGCTTATAACATAAAATATTCCATATTCTGTGTTTCTCAGAAACAGGAAAAATGTACATTGCATGACACTGAAAAGTTAATTAGTGTTTTTAAATAACAAACATTTTTCTGTGTGGTTTTTAAAAGGCATTTGCAGATTTGTGCTTGGATAATTAGACATGCGATGCACACATGCATGCACCCCCACACATACAGACATACAGGACTTTTTCTATGTATATGAGTATAATGTGCTCCATGACCCCATATATTGTGAGAAACAATCTAAGTTTTATGTAGATATTTTGGGGGGTATATTTTATAAAGCCTTTTTTTATGCTAAAGGCTTCATGAAGGAAATGATAATTACTTGTACAAGGAAATCTCCTTTAATGAGTTTTGAACCACAGAACTTAACTATAAGAATGCAGGACTGCTACAATTACCTGAAACAGGGATTCATGTATATTCAAAACATGCTGTAAGAAAATACATTTCCGAGTTTCAAACAGTGAATCAAGATGCTTTATCTTCTTGGAATATGCAAGGAAGGGGAAAACAATATTTTTGTTTATCCAAAGGTTCCTGGATATTACAAAACACATGTTATGTTGAGATCTATTTGTTGCATTTTCAATAAGGACAAAACTTAAAAAGTATTTGGATTTCTTGGCAAAATGTGAATTTTACAGACTGCATTTTTGACAAAAAAGGGAAAATAATTAGAATGTGATTTATATGTTTTGTTTTGCACTAAGATTTTAGTGTAGTATTCAAAATAAAACACATATAGGAATATTACCTCTGATTAGTGACATAGTATCAGACCAGATTTTATTAAAAGTATTTCGCCAAGGGGAAAAATGTGAAAGTGTAAATTCCCAGATTCAAAAAATTTTCTTTTGCATAAGCTGTTTTGATTGAATTCACGTTTTTGTTTTTGTCATAAGATAAATATCCAGGTAAACTAGAACCAGCAGTAGGTTTAATTTATCAGTTTTACAAGAGTCTGCGGTGGTGGTGCTGCGGTAGCGTTGCCGCCTCACAGCAAGACATTGTCCCATTCGATTCTCAGCTAGAGCGTCTTCTGTGTGGAGACATGCGTGAATGGGCGTACCTTCGTTGAAGGTTGTGCGTCAGGGCCGGCAACTCGGCACATAAAAATCAACTGCCAATCATTAGCGGACTGAAGTTCCGCTGTGGTGACCCCTAACTGGGAAAAGCTGAAAGAAACAACAACAAGAGGGGCAAGTTTGCTCACATGTGTGCTGTATCAAGCACAGCTATCTTTCAAAATACGTTCACAAGGTGGAGAGGTAAACACAAACGTGTATGTCTCCAAAGTCACATGAAAAGTAATTACATATAAATTATAAAAAATGCTCACTAACCTCTGATTGGAATGAAAAACAGTCATGACCAGACTCATAGCAAAGTCAAAAGACTAAAAGGTCAGCAATCTTCCAGATTCCAGCCAAAGTTAAGTTTCATATTCAACAGATCAGCCTAGACTGTGAAAAACAGAAGGTTGTAATAGGAAGAAATTTCTGCTGTTTCTGTTCTTTATTTGCAATTGTTAATGTCTAAGCAGGCAAACCAGAGTATGCTGTTATATAGCTACAGAATATTTAAATCAAGAATTTTTTCTTTTGTGTTTACAGTGAAAATCAAGTAAAAAATCAAGTTGCATAAACTCAGACGAATTCAGGGTTCAATGCCAGGCTAACTACTAACTGTTGATCTGACAACTAAGACATTTTTTTGTTTTGTAGTGTATAGTAAGTTTAAGTAAAAGTAATTATTTTGTGTCAGAAAACCATAGATAATGTTTTCATAATTATTCCATAGTATATAAAATGAAATTAGTGTGAGTATTGCAAAAGAATTTCAACATTGGTAAAACTATGGTTAGACATATGGAAACTTTTCATCTGAGGTAACCAGCATGAATTGCAATTGCTTTAAACTAGTAGTAGCAAATATATTATAAATATATCCAGATCACCTTACTTATATGCACATGTAGATTTTCAGGAAAAAAGTATTTATATACAAAATTAAAGGAAATTAAATAGGATTAAATTTTCAAGGCATTTAAAGGCAAAGTTTTCTTGCATGAATTCAGTAATGTATTCTTTGTAATTCTCAAACCCTTTTGAGGGAAATATGAATAAAATAGGATTAATTAAATAATTTATTGATTAGGGACAAAAGGATAAAATGTATTCCATAGTCATAAAACGTTAGAGAACATAATGGGAAGCACCACTGGAAAATCAAGAGAGAGAAGTAACAGGACTACTTGCAGAATTTATTCTGGTGCCTTAGATGGCATGAATCACGTGTTTATGTCTGTGCTCTGGGGGGACTGATGGGTACTTAGGGAGTGTGAGACACTTCTAGTGGTTGTTTTATTTTGAACTGATGCTATTTTTGGAATGATTCATTCATTAAAACAGATTTAATAACATTTTTTATTTTTAAGACAAGGGTATCAGCAATTAGTCTGGCAGTTGACACTGAGGTTTACGTCTGTGAGCTGTACTTCCTCTGGTGCAGGGTATGATTCCCTGAGTTCTCATTTGCCTACTGTGTATTCTTGAGCAAATCACTTATCCAAACATTGTTCCTGGATTACCCCTGAAAAGGGACTGTGTGTCCAATGGGCCTACCTGGTTGAAAAATGAAAATTGCTAGGGTGCAAAATTTTGTTAGCATTCTATCAGTAGCAAATAAGGTTATTTTAATGCTAAGTATGGTACGTTTACATTTACTAGACAGTGTTCATAATACATACAGTATATGTATATGTATGGGTTCATTACTAAATCTCGAATTACTGAATCTCGAGACTCTGAAACCCGAGGACCAGAATCTCGAGATTCCATAATATCGAAAATAAAAAAAAAGAAAAAGAAAAAAAAAAATTTAGAAAGGTATATGCAGGGGGCACTCCCACACCCCCTGCACTTAAATATACCAACTCCAAGATCACACTATAGTGGAGTGAATGGCAACATGTCTGTTCCGCTCTGCACGGTACTATTTTACCATTCAGTCCTCTGTGGTGCGATCTCGGAGATGGTATATTTAAGTTTCAGAGGGTGTGGGAGGTACAAAGGGGCTTGCCCCCCCTGCATATGCTTTAAAAAATGTTGTTTATTTACGTTCGATATTACTGAATCTCAAGATTCTGGTCTTCGGGATTCAGAGTCTCTAGATTCCGTAATTCAAGATTTAGTAGTGAACCCATATGTATACATATATGTATATGTATATGTGTATGTATATGTATATGTATACGTATACGTATACGTATACGTATACAATTTTCATGATATGCACAGTGTATATAGTCAAAAAGATTTTACAGTGTAGCATCACAATTGACACTATTCGGACATCAATTTAAAAGGTGGAGTAACATGTTTATTGTGACATTTTGGTCAAACTGTGTCATATCACTACCTGAAGAAACAAACAGTGAAGGTTATTTAATGAAATTACCGTTACGTAGAAAATCTAATTTTGAGAGGTGAGCTATTTAATGTTAAATGATCATAGACTGGGGAAAATAAAAGGATGCTATCAAGGTATTTCACTTAGGAAAACGGTTACGAAATAAATGGTTTTAATATATGTCAGGCCACAAACAGGGAAATGTGAGTTGTGCATTAGTTTGTGGCAGTGGAATGGGAGCATTGAAATTATGTAAAGTAAATAGGAAATGGCTGTTACATACAGCAGAATTCAAGGAAGTCAAATCTCGACCTTCTTCATATGAGGATAAACAGACCAGTATTTCTGAAGTTAGCATAAGTAAATGAAAATATGTTCATTTTCAATGAGAAAATGTAGAATGTGTGAGACAGAGATTTATAGAAAGTGCAATCTTTGTAGGTAGGAAAATAAAAAAAATATATATATACGATTATATTTCAGAAAGTTGTATACTGTTCCCATGCCAAGCAGCTGATAGCTTACCATGGGCATGGGTAACCAATCTGCTTCCAGGCTGGAAAGAGTTTCTTAAAGGCTCTTAGCTGTAGCATTTACAATTCTGATTTTGCTCTGCTTCATGTGTAGGACTTTAATGAGAATATTTCAAAACAGGTCCTAATGAATTAATGATAATCATAAAATATGTATGCATATAAATGCATAGAGTGAGTGCTACCACTCAAAACACTCAAGTTAGACTTGTTTCTAACTTAGTGCTTATTTTATCTCCTGTACCTTATGTCTGTCTTATTGAGTATTCTCATTGCAGCTCTGAGGATAAAATAATCAGATTGTTATCTGTAACAGCTTTGGTTTATATTTATTGTGCACTCTTTTCTAAGTTTATGAAAGTTTAGTTTATATTTTAAAGAGGAATTAGAGGAAAAACTGTTAAAATATAGAGAAATACAAAACAAATATTAATCAGGATAGATTTCCTCTAGTATAATTACTTAAGGCATTACGTTTCAGCAAGGTAGGCAAAAAAATATACTCAGGTTGTGTGAGAATTATCTCTGAGCAAGCTAGGCCAGAAAACATGGTTGTGTTTTGTGAGACATTGTGATACAGCTGCATGTTGCAAGTTTAGATAAAGAGACATGTTTCTGTTTCTTTATAGGCAAATAAATATTATGGAACATTGCTTACCTAGGGAAAACAGTTAGAATCATGGACAGTCTGCCATTGTATTTTTGTCCTTTTATAACAAATTCAGTAATGAATGCAGCATTGTTTGTTTAAAGGAAAATCACAGATGAGAAAATGAGAAACTGCTCATAGTCTGAAGTATAACAGTATAAACCCTCACTGAATGATAATTGCATGATTTTGATGTCAGTTTCGAACATGAATTATGAATGGAAAGAATATTCTAGAAGGTACCACCTAAGGTGGATATACTTTGTTTCATATATATTAGATATTCTTTGTAGCCTGCAATGCATTCCCAGTAGCTGTCAGTACTATTCTGGAAAATAAAGTTTCTTGTCACTAAAGATTTTGTGTCTCAGAGTATTTACTGCAGACAGGGCAGAACAATTAAGATTAACAGGCAGAATATTGTAGGCACTAACTGCTGCCTGGCTCTATAAAATACTTTTTTTTCAGAAAGACAAGGTTGTGGCCCCATGAAATGGGCTACTGGAATGGGTAGCAGAGAAAGAATTCATAAAGGCATTCAGGAGGACAAGGGACAACTGAAGAAAGGGGTGTTGATTTCTTGTGCAATCAGACAGATATATTTTAATATATCCATCTGTTTAAAATTACATGGTGAGTGTATTGGACTGTAACCAGTGACATTATCTGCTGCATTTACAAAAACTGATGTTTCCTGGGAACCAGTTACTAAAGGGAAATGTAGAGCATTTCCTAGCTCAGAATGCCTTGAGTTGAATATTAGGAGTGTTCGTAGTGTGAAGAGTTAGATTCCATATTCCTATGACTTGTACTAGAGCAGTCTAAACTAAAACAGCTGTCTGGAGAAATGTAATAGCATGAAGTCAAAAGGAAACCTGAAAATTCAAGAAGAATGTCTACTGATTGCTTAATCCCAAAGAGGCTGGAGAAGGAGTATTCTGGTCTAAAAAAAGAATCCTGCTTTTAAGAGTAACCTAGTTGGACAGGAAACAATTGTTTCTACATTGTTTTTGTGTACTACTGTCGAAAGCTGGAAAAACACTGCTGAACTGTTGTCCTATGTAACTTATTAATTTCCTGTAAATAGTGGTTTGTTGTTTTGAAATGCATCATTGTGCAAATTGGAGCCATAAAGCAAAGCTAACAGTGAATAAGAACTATATTTCTTCTTTTGTTTTTTTTTCTCTATCCCCAAGTATATAAATAGAGAATTACATCTACCATGTTGATTTAGGTTCATAGGGTCATAGGTTGGTACTAGACTATTGTCCCTAGGGCCTGTACAAGCCTAGCCATAACAATTCCCTGGATATTTCTTCCCACAATATTTACTTCCCTGGAATCCTGTCTAGCAGGGTGACTGACATGATCCCCGTGGTGAATTTTCTATCTCCCATCCAATTGTCAAGGTTTGAAGAGGGCCAAGGAGGCACTCTGCTTGACATGTATGGGCAGTCTATTCCAGAGTATGGGGAGTCTCTGGGTCAGGAATCTATCCCTCCAGCATGTTTTGTTCATTGTGATGACAAGGTTTAGATCCCTGGAGCGTGTGGCTCTGAGGGATTGGAATTTCTTTAAGTGGAGCATGTCCAACAGCTTAGGGTTTGACATGGCCTTGTATGTTAATCAGAGATCGCCTCTGAGTAGACGATATGCCACAGAGTATAGCTGAAGTTTTTTAGACGGTCAGCATATGGCATCTGCTTTAGGCCTATGATTCTTTTAGTGAGGTATTTCTGCAGCCTTTCCAACTGGTGCAGATGTCTTGTGAGCTACATACCAAATGGGGTGTTATACTCTATAATGGGTCTAATGAGGGATGAGTACAGTGAGACAATGACCTCCTTTTTTCTGGATGAAAATCCCTTAGTGATGAGGTGTGCCACATAGAAGGATTTCCTGACTGTTGTGGTGATGTGGTAATCGAAGTTGAGACCATTGTCCACCTGTGTCCCTAAGTCTCTCATCACACTTTCGATGTTTAGTGTACTGCCACCTATGTAGTAATTTATGGGTACATGTTTTTTTTCCAAAGGGGATAACTATACATTTTTTGGCATTAAGCTTGAGCCTATGGCTCTGGCACCAAGCATCTGTTTCTGTAAGGCCCTTTTTTAGAATATCCACATCATCTGGGGATTCAATAATGGCTCCCAGTTTGCAGTCATCTGCGAACTTTGTTAGCCAGAGTCCCTTAGTGTTGGCCTGTACTTCAGAGAAGTAGATGCCAAACAAGAGTGGTCCCAGAACTGAACCCTGAGGTACTCCACTTGTCACTTGTCTGGAGCTGGATTTGGAGTCAGTTACTTTTACAGTCTAGGTTCTGTCAGTAAGCCAGTTGGCAACCCATCAAGTGATGTAAGGGTTTATGCCCAGCTTAGTAAGTTTATCTATGATTCCAGAGTGGGGTATGGTGTTGAAGGCTTGGCGAGGACCAGATAGGCTGTGTGGACTGCCTTACCCTCATCCACAGCTCTGGAGACTGATTCGAAGAAGTCTATCAGGTTCAGGAGACAAGATCGGCCCTTCATGAAGCCAAACTGGGTGGGGTCCAGTGTTTGAAGGTTGCCTATGTCTTTGTTTATAAGTTCCATGATAATGCGTTCCATGCCCTTGCAGATCAGGCTTTTCAGACTGATGGGACGGTAGTTCCCAGGATCCAAGGTGGATCCCCCCCTTGTGGAGTGGGATAACTGTAGCTGTGCACCACTCAGTGGGCATGATGCCTGAAGTGAGGCTATGATACTTAGGTGAGGTGCCAGTTCATTTTGTAGTTCACGTAGTGCACAGCCCGGGATGTCATCTGGTCCCATGGATGCTGTATTCTTAGCTTTGGAGAGTGCGGTTTCTACCTGTGTGGCCGTGATTACCGGAATTTGGCAATCTTTTGGAATTGAGATGGGCCCTTTAGTGGGTGAGAGGGGGGTGAAGTTGGCACTAATTCGATCTGCCAGGATATTGGCAATATCCTTGGGATCAGTATATTTAATGCCATTCTGTTGTAGCTCAGAGCAGATTTGAGCATTGCCATTTAGATTCTTGACATAACTATAGAATGCCTTGTGGTTGTCTTTGGAATCTTTGGCAATTTTATTTTTGTAACTAACTTTTGAGGATTTTATGAGGGATCTCAGCTTGTTACTGAGGCTGGTAATTTTTGCATCCTGGGATTTTCTTCTTTTCTGCAACAGTTTCTTCCGTCTGTTATATTGATTGTTTATAGCAGGGGACCACCAGATTGGCTTCTTATTTTGGAGGAGAGCATCTTGGTTCTATTTGGGATGGCACGATTCATGCACTAGTGGATGTGCTCATACAGTGTCTTAGTGTAGGATTCAGCAGTCAAACTTTCAGATCCCGTCTGCATGGATGCCATCAAATTTATCACTTCTGACTTGAGTAGCATGAAGTTGGCTTTGAAGAAGTTTTTTATGGAGATTTCATTACTGGGGGTGGGGGTGGGATGTGGATGTCAAGGGTGATTTGCTTATGATCAGACCTGACCAATGTGGGGGTGACCACTGGTGTGGAGCATCTATCTCCCATGTTGGTAATGACCAGGTCAAGGATATTGGAGCCCCTGGTGTGACAATGGATAAGTTGATCCAGGGTGTTGGAATTTATGAATTCAAAGAACCATTGGGAAAAGGTGTTGGTACCCGAGTAGTTTTCCCAGTTAATGCAGGGTAGTTGAAATCACCCAGTATTAGGGTGTTTGGTTGTATCGTACTATTTTCCAGTATGTTTAGAAAGGTGTAGTGAGAATCTTGGAGCATGGTGGGGTATCTGTAGCAAGCTACAATTTGGATTGCAGTCTTACCTAGTTGCATCTGGAGAATTGCAGATACATTGTGTTGGGCAAGTAGCCTGGAGGTGTGAATTTCCTTGGTGAATATGGACACTCCTCCACCTTTAGTGTTTTGGTCTTGGTTTTGTGGCCGAAAAGTGTGGTAAAAGTTGTAGCCTGGTATTGCAGTGTTGCTCTCTGAAGCCTTGAACCAGGTCTGAGTTACTGCACAGATGTCGATGTTCTCCATTTTTAGGAGTGCCTCGAGAGAGTGCATTTTGAGGTTTAGACTTCTAGCATTGAGTAGCATTACCTTCAGATTTTGCTTGCTTGTATCTGTTACGGTGGTGGTTTTGTCCTTTGAACCTTGCCTAAAAAGGCACTATAGGGGTTGCAAGAGCTTTAGCTAGTAACCTGAACCCCAGGGGTGACAGGTGCAGACCATCTCTGGCAAAGCCTCATAGTTTGTTGATCATGTCTTCCCAGGCAGACAGATACTGGATCCCCTTTGAATGACACCAGAAGCTTAGCCAATTGTTGAAGTCAATCATTTTGTCCTTATACTGTGGTATCATTCTGGGCGAAGGCAGGATGCTACTCATGGCTAGGGTCATACCTGCCTGAGCCACATGATCCGAGAGCTCTTTCATGTCTCTTTTCATGTAGTCCAGGGAAGTACGTCTCAAGTCATTCACTCCAACATGGACAATGACAGAGTCATATTTGTACTTGTTGTGGAGTGACTTGAGTGCATGCTTAATGTGGTGGATCCAGGCACCCGACAGGCAGCTGACTGCAATTTTCTCCTTGTTCAGCCTGGTGAGTGGGGCATCTGTGTGCCTGACTATGGAGTCACCTATGACTAAAGTGTTGGGTACATTGTCTTGCCTTAGGGGCTGTTGGGTGTCACACTGGTGTTGTGAGCTATGTGTCACTTTGGTTGTGACTGGTGTTTGTTTGCGTTTCAGATTTGGAGGTCCTTGTTGCTTGGGCAGGTTAATGTAAAGGGCCTCTGCATATGTGGGTTTAGTGTTGCTATGTGTGGGTGTTGATGGTGTGGGTTTTGAAGGGCTATGAGTTGCTTGAGGTGTAGTGTAGATGTTAACCTTCTCCTCTTGACTGTCTAACACAATCTTGGCTGGAGCGAGCTTTGCTTCCAGTTTGGCTATGTAAGTGCATCTTTTGCAGGTTGTAGTGTTGGGTGGTAGGAGGAAAGGGCTGTCTGCGTACATGAGGCAGTTGCCGCATTGCCCCAGTATGCCCAGATTCCCCAGGTGGACAGGAGAAATCACCGGAAGCTGACCCTTGGACATGCCTATTTAGGTGCTTTTTTGTATAGTACAAGAGCTGTTTTCCCTTACCTTTGCAAGGTACTTTGCAATTACAGGCTGTTTAGTGCCTACGATTAATTTCTCCGTATTGACAAGGAGATTTGAGTGCTTGTATCAGTTTCAGGCTTCCTAGTGCTTTCCAGCAAGTTCCAGAGCAAGTGCTAGACACAGGGGTTCAGATTTTAGTGCAACTACTGAGAAACCAGCTAGTTCTAAGGGAAAATGTGAAGACTTTCTGGCACCTGGAATAGTTTAACTGTAGCCCTGCATTGTTGCACAATGCAAAAAATCCGCAATCACACACATTTTAAGCCAGAAAGTTGAAAGGGATAGAAATCCACCCAAAAAGGCTAATAAAATTACAATTTCAGAGCTGGAAAATACTCCTCTAGTGTTAGATAGGCAGTACAATGCTCACCACTCCCACTGGTAAGCAGTAGGACTTCCCTCTGCCACAGCAAGGTCTGGAAAGCTCTGAACACAGAAAATAAAGCCCTGAGACAAGCAAATCCTGGGATCTGGACTATACTGGGTAGGAAAGGTGGGAAACAAGCAAACAAGATAGTATTTTTTTTTTTGGTTAAAACAGGTTAAACAATGCAATAATACAGTAAATAAACACAGAAAAAGCTAACACACTAGAGTGTGTAGTCCTAAACAGTAAATGCAATTAAAACTCTACAAAATTAGCAATTTAAAACTTTCTAAATGAAGCAAGGCAAATGCACAACTGAAAAACGATTTAAGAGGCAGTAATACAGTAGAATAAGTAGCTAGTGTACATATACAGAGAAGTCTATATGTACAGAAAAGCAGCTAAAACACACTTAATTCAGATGCAGTGCAACCCAGAGCACTTGAGTTGTAGCAATATTAAGGCAAATACAGTTTTAATAAATGCACTAAAATATACTCTATATTTCCAAAATGTTTGAAAAGCACAGTCAGAACACAAGGAGATTCAGGAATTTTTTTATCTTTTTTTTTTTTTTTTTTTTTTTTTAGGAAAGGGGGAAAAGAGAAACAGAAGGCCTTCTCAGATGTTCTCTCTGTATTAGGTAGAATGAGCTAATGACACTAGACTGGGAGGAGTGTCCCAGATCAAATTACAAAATACGGTAGGGGCGGGAAACTGCAAAGCCACCAAGTATAACAACAAGAAACCAATAGGGTGGGAGGATGGGGACCAATACTAAAGCTATTAGCCTACACTCTTTTAGGCAGTAAACACTACATATTTTTTTATGACAGCAGTAAGCCACAAAATGAAAGTTTTTAAACAGATAAAGGAGCAAAGAGACTATACAGAATGCTTTTAACTGCAAACAAATCAGTTATCCATGCAGATTAATTAATAGCAATAAAAAATAGTAAAAAGTATGCAGCAGGCAATAAAAAGTGCTGTACATAAATTGCTAGAAGCAATAACCAGTATAAATAAGCCAAAAAACAGAATACTTATATATCTCAGATCAGAGTTGTAGTCAATGCCCCTCCTCCACTCTGCTCAGTGTGTATAGACTGAAACCCTCTCAAAGTTAGGGCTTAAATACCAGAATATACAACCTTAGACAACTTTTTTTTTTAAAAAGCACAAAGGAAGCAGCCCACACTAGCCAGCAGCCAATCAATACAATCCAGCCACGAAGGTAAAGAAAGGCTTCTGCTAATTCAAGATGGCCTGTTCATATGCTCTGAACAATCACTGCAAAAACAAACAGGCCCAGAGCCAGCAAATCTGAACTGGGACAATACTAAAGCTATTAGCCTAAACTCTTTTAGACAGTAAACACTACATAAATCTTTATGACAGCAGTGAGCCACAAAATGAAAGCTTTTAAACAGATAAAGGAGCAAAGAGACTCAACAGAATGCTTTTTACTTCAAACAAATCAGTTACCCATGAAGATTAGTTAATAGCAATAAAATGCAGTAAAAAGTATGCAGCATGCAATAAAAAGTGCTGCATATAAATTGCTAGAAGCAATAACCAGTATAAATAAGCCAAAAAACAGGATACTTATATATCTCAGATCAGAGTTGTAGTCAATGCCCCTCCTCCACTCTGCTCAGTGTGTATAGACTGAAACCCTCTCAAAGTTAGGGTTTAAATACCAGAATATACAACCTCAGAAAACTTTTTTTTTTTAAAAAGCACAAAGGAACCAGCCCACACTAGCCAGCAGCCAATCAATACAATCCAGCCACGAAGGTAAAGAAAGGCTTCTGCTAATTCAAGATGGCCTGTTCATATGCCCTGAACAATCACTGCAAAAACAAACAGGCCCAGAGCCAGCAAATCTGAACTGGGACAATACTAAAGCTATTAGCCTACACTCTTTTAGACAGTAAACACTACAGAAATCTTTATGACAGCAGTGAGCCACAAAATGAAAGCTTTTAAACAGATAAAGGAGCAAAGAGACTCAACAGAATGCTTTTTACTGCAAACAAATCAGTTACCCATGCAGATTAGTTAATGGCAATAAAATGCAGTAAAAAGTATGCAGCAGGCAATACAAAGTGCTATATAGAAATTGCTAGAAGCAATAACCAGTATAAATAAGCCAAAAAACAGGATACTTATATATCTCAGATCAGAGTTGTGGTCAATGCCCCTCCTCCCCTCTGCTCAGTGTGTATAGACAGAAATCCTCTCAAAGCTGAAAAGCAAACCCAATTTTTAACATTCAGAACTGGCTCAGGAGACTGATTTATCATTAGTATCAGTCTGCCTTTGCCAAAATCTGTATACATTAGGTGCACTTTACTCCATCAAATCATCACTTCTTGTGAGAGGGTATTTTTACACCATGAATATATATTACCTCCTGTTTTTATTGTTACTAATCATCTGCTTACATATTAGGGATCTCTTGACAAGGGTTATCATGCTACCAGCGTCTTTCAGGATTTTAACCTATCTGTGTCATAAATATGGTCTATTTCACTAGCTTGGTTATCATATAGTGACATAATGCTGACTTGATTATTCTAGCTGTAGTTGTATCATACTCCACATGAATCATTTCATTTGTGCCATGCATGTCAGTTTTCGCATTTCTATAACTAACATTCTCTTCATAATTAGTAGAGTAGAATTTAACTAAGTCAGCCATCCCTCACTCCTATTACTTGCTACTTTTCTTTTACAGATGCTCACACATTTTTTATTGCATCTTTAGGAATATAAGCAGCATGTTTAGTTTTAAACAAGACATAATTAACAAATAAGTATTCCACTCAAGTTACTAGCCCGAGTTATTGGGGGTTATTTCTCAGTTCTGAGATCACGTTGCACCCAAATTCATAGCTGTAGCTAGGTCATCTGCCATCCTGAACATGTTGCAGCACCTGAATTCATAGCTGTAGCTAGGTCAACTGCCATCCTGATCATGTTGCAGCACCTAAATTCATAGCTGTAGCTAGGTCATCTGCCATCCTGGACAGTTTCACACTTTGGAGCTTCCCTCAATCCAAATTCCAAAAATGAAGTCTTTCTGAATTGTAACTGTGGCAAGCTCCTTACCTCCATGTTACATCTGTAGCAAGGTTGCTGCATTTACTAACAGAATGAGCTAAATAAAAATATGAATGTAGTATTGGTAGTCATTTAAAAACCTGCAGTATCACCATAGCTTCTTAAATGTATGACAGTACTGCACTTGCACCCTATCAGCAAATACTGATCACACACACTAACAGCTGGCCTTTGAGGTAGACATCTGCTTTACTCTGTACTAGCTATGGCTCTGCCCATTTTCTCATAGCTCTAGGTGGTGCTCTTTTAAATCTTTGTCTGGTTTGTCACCAATAAAAGGCCAGATGCAGAATTTTATGGGTTTATATCACATGATCAAAAGCTGAGAATATCGAAGCTCCAAACCTCGAACTGTAAACCTTGAAACTGGAAAACATCAAAGCATAAAGTGGAGATCACCATAGAGTGCGGGAAGGGAAATTTTCCCTTTACTGCACTGTAGTGCACTCTCAGAGTTGGTATATTTAACTAGCGGAGGGTGTGGGGGGGTGCAGGGGGGCTTGCCCCTCGCATAGAGTGTTTTTTGTTGTTTGTGTTGTTTTGGGTGTGTACTGTTTTTTTCTTCCACGTTTGATGTTTTACGGCTTCGAGGTTTCCAGTTTGAGGTTTGGAGCTTTGATATTCTCAGCTTTCGATCATCTGATATAAACCCAAATTTTATGGCTTGAATTTCAGGCTTTATTCCAGCCATAACTAAGAGTTCAATGTCCAGTGTTAGCTGGGATGACAGGAATGTTGCCCGTTCTGAACTCTCATAGCTTTTCTTGGATGTCATGTCATTCAGATGCCACCAAGAAGGATTCTGGGTCTTCCTCTTTACAAAACATTATGTCATCCACATTTCTGGATATTTAGTAGATTAACAAGTAGAACCAGTTGTTGTTGCAGTTCTACCAGATTCTAGCCACTCTGTACCTTGTATTTTCAACATTTTTTTTGAGGTACTAGGGGAAAAAGAAAACACTTTGGGAAATGACATAAAAATCTTGCCAGTAGCCCACAAAGAAGTTCAGCAGAAATATTTCATGGAAACTTTAGCAACTCCATAGGGAACATTAGCCCAAGCATATTATACATTTGGCAGCAGACATATTCCCCAGAAATCAGTAAATGAAAATCCAGTGTCCGATTAGTGGCTCGGCCTGAACACGGAGTTCTGAGCCTGTGCGATTCAGTAAACCAGGCTGAAGGCATGCACAAGCTTGGCTGCACTATTCTGGCATGGACACCACTGAATAATGCTAATTACCTCATTTGCTGGTGAAAACCATGGAAATGAGGTAAATTAGCAATTCAGTAAGCAGGAAGACATCCATGCCAGAATAGTACCTGCTGCAAAAATGTATTTGGCTACTAGCCAGATACATTTCTGCAAAAATCAAAACGGAGACATGACAGCTCAAAGTAAAGCATGAATTATAATCCTTAGACATGCCAATGGCCAAAAATATAGCATAAAATATAAAAGGCATAGCTATGGTATCGCTGCATGCATGTAAGGGAATGGGGTGGCCTACTGGAATAGCAGCAGACAGCTGACAGCTGTGTGGGACACCAGGAAATGTTTGCCCAATACTGGCCTCCCCACACTATGCAGTAGTACCCAAGGTGACAAATCCCACTGTAGTATATGTGGGGGGCCAACTAACTGGGGGGGTCATAGATCACCAGGCATGGATGTCAGTGTGGGAGTCCCATACTCACCCCTCAGCCTCACCCAGCAAGTCAGCTGTAGAAAACCATTAAGAAATGTCTGGCAAATCCCCATAAATGGCAACAATGATGAAATACTCCCCTACAGACTTTACACAGTGATAGTACAGCAGGTGTTGCAGTTGCTTCCAATAAGGCACCTGTTCCTTCTTGGCTCTGTCCAGCAATTGTTTCCACCCATTATGGTATTTTTGTATTGCTGCTGTCCACCACGAACATTTACCCAACATTGAGGTAGATGATGTTGCCCTGTCAGGTATTGCTGAGTCCATACAGCTGTGTAGGTGCCCACATAGTATTGTGGTGTTGGCCTGGACACTACTGCTACTTCCAACTGATGGGACGTTGGCTGTTAAGCTACCTCTCCCTGCTCTGAGGAGATGTATAGTCATTTGTGCAAAGTTAATTTTGTTTGACCCTGACAAGGGGGAGGGGGGCCAGGAGAGATGGTGACCTGAACAGTGATTGCTATGTGGTCATATCTTACCAAGGAGGATGACAGTGAAAGAGTGCTATAGTGGCTACTCATGTTGGTTACGACCAGGTACAGGATATTTCAACCTGTTGTAGGAGTGCTGACCGGCTGATCCACTGCATTGCCATGGACTAAGCTGAGGAATCTCTGTGCAATCATGTTCAGGTAGCATAGGTCATGCACACTATGGTTGGGTAGTTGAAGTTACCCAGGAGCAGGGTAGACAATTGAATCCTGATAGATTCCAGCACGTCCCAATAGGTGTGATGGTTGTCCATAGTCATGGTTGGAAGCCTGTAACTAGCTATTATTTGAGTAGGTGTTTTGGCAACTGTCAACTGAACTCGGGATGTCTCCCATGCATCATACTATTTGGCCAGCCTGGAGGTGTTTATGTGTACGATAATGTTCAACGCTCCACCTCCTGTGGCTTTGCAGCCCTCCATTTGGAGTCTAAATGTATGATGGGATGAGTAACGTAACCTGGCAAGGTTAGTGTGCTCTCCACAGCTACAAAGCAGGTGTCAGCAACTGCAGAAATGTCAGCATCCTACAGGATAATGTATGCTTGCATTGCCATGGGTGTCATGCTAAGACACCTAGCTCCTGTTAGAGTAAGACATCTGCACAAAGTCACACAGCACTGGTGGGCAAAGGCTGGAAAATAGTGTCACTTTATGAATCTAGCTGAAACACACTTAGAAGCCAGTAAAGACAGTGTCGCATTCACAGGTCTTCTCCACAGAATATGAGATCTGACAATCAAATGTATGCTGTTATGTTAAGACTTCAGTCTTTAATGGGTTGCCAGTGATGTACCAGTCAATACACAACTGTATGAGGCACTGACTACAAATATGTAGCAGACATGTGGTCAGTCTGCAAAACTCTGGACAGTTGTCAGATATGGGTGCAGTATATCACATAGGTTCAACACACACTTCTGCAACTGTTGTGTACTATAAACATACACTATATAAGTCTCTTACATTTGTAAGACAAGCATATGTATCATAGTAGCATTCACAGGTGACATATGAATATTTACAACATCCCAGGTAGCTGGCCTAGCAGTGTCACACTCAGTATTGGACAACAGACACACTCCAGTAGTAGTCATACATGAGATGACCTTTGCTGGGTTGACTCAGGGGCCAGAGATGTGGTCCATGCCAATGCAGACAGGGAAAGTAGGAATGGCCATAGGTGTTGGACAGCAGCATGTCAGTTCAGCAGGTCTTGTTGTGGCCTAGTGTTTAATGTCCTATTTGACATTATCGCATCCTCCCTTCTGCATTCCATTACAAGCTTACATGATTGACATACCTGTTATAGTGCTGCAGAGTTTACTCAGAGTAATGCAAATGGTTAGGTTTGTGTAGTCACAGTCTGCCTTTGTGTGGATGGGTTTAGTAAGTAATGCACATGAGCAGGTGATGGCCTGTGCACCAATCATTGTCTCCCACTTGCTAGTTGCATTCAGAGCAGCTGTGTTGCCTTTCCATTAGCCAGTGCCATAGCAACCCAGTGCTATACTTAAGTGCTTCATGTGGGCTTTGTCCCTTTTCCTTGCCTGTATGGGAGGACATTATGGAGGTGTGGGGGCTATAGCTTCACAGACAGTAGGTGGAAATACCTCTCAGGACAAGACATGTGGAGACAGCCCAACAAGCTCCAGACTTGGGTACAGATTCATAAGTATGGGTGTTATATACATAGAGGATTACTAGATCAGGGTTTGTCTGGGCATGCATTTTCTGCGTGACCGGATGACTGACAGTGATATGTCTCTGACATACCTCTCAACTGCCCAGAGGTCCACAGACTGCCCAGAGGTTTGCCTGTTATGTGTAGTCTGTTCCTCAGACAATGTCTGTTTTTGTGACATCAGTAGGATAATGTGAGGATTGTAGTCAGTAAATGTTTACATCCATTAGTGCTTAAGACATCATATCCTTCAGGGATGTTATGTTACAACAAACCCTGTAACACCAGCAACTGTTTCAGTTTGTAACACCATTATGTAAGATATGTCCCTCTTTCCACTCCAGTCCCCTAAGTATGTCATGCTTTGTCCAGATGTCTTGAAGTAAGAGGTTCAGAGGTATAGTATATCATTATTTAGTGACAGCAACAAACCACCAATAATGGCATTTGAACAAGGTATGTTAACATGCAACCAATGAAATATATGAGCAATAATAGAACACGTGTCCCAACAATATTTTGAGAACAACATACCCATAATATATAAATAATAATTATTGATGCAGATGACGGGTGGGGGGAGAGAATAAAAGGTCCATTAACAACTGCATCGGCTTCTATTTTTCACAACAGTACTGTTCAATACGCTGCAGGTCTGCCCTCACTTTACATCTACCTATGGCCCATAGCTTTTGTGGCACATACATACCTGTTAGACTGTCAACCTGTAATGGTATGGAGCAGACTAGGTACACTGTGGCTACTTTATTGGAGGGGGCTTGTACATGTCAGGGTTACAAAACTGACAAAGAATGGGTACCCTGTACTGATGTTGTGTGAGTCTGCTACTAGAATAGTTCACCTGGATTCCTATCTGTGTCCAAGGTGACTGGCAGCAGTGACCACTAGCCATGACAGCGTGAAACTTAAGAGACATCTATTGAGGAGAGGGCATGATGTATGTATCTATCCTGCTGTCATTTGCAGGCATATGGGGTTGGTCAGTGGAACAGTTGTACATTGTGTATTAGTATACCCTTCATACAGCTACTACACACATTACTTTACCTGTAAGACATGTGGAGAAAATATCTGTTAACACTTTCTAAATGTTTCTATAACTGTTCAGGTATATTAGTATACCCTTCATACAACTACTACACACATTTCTTTACCTGTGAGACATGTGGGGAAAATATCTGTTAACACTTTCTGACTGTTTCTACAAATATTCAGGATTTTCTATTGTATATATACATACACACACACACACACATATATATATATATATATATATATATATATATATATATATATATATATATATATATATATATATACGCACATATCTGTACCACTCCCTGGATTTGAACCATGTCTGGGTGTGCTAAAATGAACAACAATGCTATTTTCCATCACACTGAACTACTGGGGAACTGCAGTTTCTTGCTTGACTGATTTCTGACTAATAATCTCTGGGTTGGACAGTCTGACCTTGTAATCCTGAAATTCGTGCATGACAGATAGTTATTGTACTGTGTATTACTCCTTTGAAATAATACAATCTGGAAAGCAAAGGTTATCAAAAGACTGCAATGCATACTAGCTGTTTCCCAGAACAGCCTCAGTTATTTCATGATGTCAATGCCACATTTGCTGTAAAGAATCTGTATGCATTCTATTTCTACAACAACATACCAGAGTAAACACAACAGTTTGTTGTATATTTCTATTACAGTGACATGACACTTTTATTAATGGACAATCTGTGGATAAATATTAGTGTGACAAACATGTTTTATTCATTAGACACAATACACAATTTACCTACTGGTAGTAAACAATGTACTCCTTCTATTTTATGGAACTGTATACTGCAAGATAGATCTGTACTCACCAGCCTGTCGGTGCATCCTTGTCAGTCTGTCTGCATGGGCCTTGATGTTCATAGCCCTTTCTGCTGCAGCTGTAGGGATAAGAAACAAACATTATGCATACCTGTCTATCACATACTCAGGCTAGAATTTGGTACAGCTATATCTGGGATACTTACAAACCACTGGAGCATGCTGGTCTCGAGCATCTTGGATCCAGTGGGCCAAGAGCTCCCCCTTCCTGTGCTTTAGGTTGGCATAATGATGCCGTATCTGCTCACCAGTTTGAGGGATTCCAGTGGCACTGGGGAGGTTGCATGCCAGACTGTCCCAGGCCTCCGCTTTGTACTGAGAGCCCTGGTACTGGCCCTGCAGCAGTCAGTCATCATGGTGTTCTAAGAGGAGTCCAGCCATGACCCTGGACTCCAGGATTCCCCAGCACTGCTCCCGAAAGTGCACTCCCTCTCCAACACCAGACATTTTTCTGCAGAGACCAAACTAAACAAGTTATGGCTGTATTATTGCCTGAAAGATTTAAATAAGGTGATATTCCCACCCTTTGTCATCATTGGACCATTTCAAAAATGCTGAGCATGGCTTAGCATTGTGCAAACCTGCTAATCTTGCTTGAACAGTGCTTAAAGCAGTAATTGCTGAGCATTGCTTACTATTGTGCAAATCCATTTAGGTGAGCCAACTGATGCTTAGCATTCATATTTAAGCAATGCTTACACCGGCTAAGCATAGCTGAGCACTGCTAACCATTGCTCACTTTTCATTTTAAAAGATATCAGGATAATGACTTAATCATTATTGACATATTAGTAAGTGTATATAATTTACTTTACATGACATCCATCTATGTGCTTTCATTAAATTACCATGGGGTGTGACTATACTGTAAGGGACACTTGTGTATACATGGGTGATTTCATAGGTTCATAGGTTCATAGGTAGGTACTAGGCTATTGGCCCTAGGGCCTATATAAGCCTAGCCAAACAGTACTCTGGCTTTCGCCACCCAAGAAAATAATTTTCCTGTGCCCCTGTCAAGCAGAGCCACAGAAGTGATCCCCGGGATGAATTTCCTATCTCCCATCCAATCATCAAGATTTTTCTTGCAGAGTGGTAATGAGGAGCTTTGTTTGATATAGATAGGTAGTTTGTTCCTGAGTATGAGAAGTCTCTGGGACAGGAATTTATCCCTCCAGCAAGTTCCGTTTATTGTGGTGACAAGGTTTAGGTCCCTAGAGCATGTAGCTTGGAGGGATTGGGATTTCTTTAAGTGGAGCATGTCCAACAGCTCTGGGTTTGATATAGCTTTGTATGTTAGGCAGAGATCGCCTCTGAGTAGGTGATATAAGATGGAGTAAAGCTGGAGTTTTTTGAGACGGTCTGCGTAGGGCATCTGTTTGAGGCCAGTAATCCTCTTTGTGAGGTATTTCTGTGGCCTTTCCAGTTGTTGTAGATGTCTTGTGAGGTACATACCAAAAGGGGCATTGTACTCTATAATGGATCTAATGAGTGATGAGTAGAGGGGAACAATGACCTCTTTTTTGTTCTGGATGAGAAACCTTTTGTGATGAGTTGTGCTACGTAGAAGGATTTCCTGACTACTGTGGTGATGTGATTATCAAAGGAGAGACTACTGTCCACCTGTGTCCCAAGGTCTCTTATCACACTTTTGGTGTTACGTAGACTACTGCCTATGTGGTAGTTCATGGGTATAGAGTTTTTACCTAAAGGGATGACAATGCACTTTTTGGCATTGAGCTTGAGGCCATGGCTTTGACACCAGGCATCTGTCTCAGTGTTTATATGCACTCACACTTACATTTTAGACCAGCTACACTACCCTGGTTGACAAATATCAATTACTACATAATTTAAAATTAAATTAATAATTTTAATACTGCTTTCCTATGTAAAAATAAAGTGCCTGTTTTGGTACTCGAACCTTAAACACCTGCATGCAAAGCCAGGACTCTTAACTACTACCTATCGCAGCATGAAGATTTCAGGTGTATATTTTTATTTATCTCCTATGGGATGTTTCAGCAATGCTGGCAGAGGGCTATAATGTGCACACCCACTCAGCTATGCTTTAACATACCTTAGAATGAAAAAAAAAATTCATGAACCCACTTTATTTACATGTATCTGTACTCCTTGTCAGTCACAGTACAGGAAATTGTAAAGGGACACATAGGGACAGATTTTTTATTATTGCTCTTATAAACTTAGGGAGTGTGATTGTGGTTTTCTAGCAGATCATTGGCAAATCACTCGGGATTTAAGTCAGAAGATGATAACAGACATTTGGGTTTCAGACTTCATACCCTTCAGGAAATCTGTGCTAATGCAATTTTTTTGTTCTATCAACTTTCTGGGTTTATCAGTGTAATATTTAAAATGTGCCCCTATTTTTATGCCTTTCTTCCCCCATTATTTATGGCTTTGAACAGCTTCTTGCTCTAGGAGGGTGAGAAGTATATGAAGCAGGCATTTGAATATTCTGCAGAAATGTGTACAGTTGATAGGTATGTCCGTATGGCACTTTCACATGGTAGCCATTTGTGTTGCAGTCTTCATACCCTTCAGGAAGTCCGTGCTACTTCAAACCTTTTATTCTATCAGCTTTCTGGGTTTGTCAGTGCAATATTTAAAAAGTGTCCCTATTTTTATGACTTTCTCCCCCCATTATTTATGGCTTTGTACAGCTTTTTTTCTGTAAGAGGGTGAGAAGTATGTGAGGTAAGCATCTAGGCATTCTGCAGGAACCTGTACAGTTAATGGCTATGGCCATACGGCACTTTCAGATGACAGACATTTGTGTTTCAGTCTTCATACCCTTCAGGAAATCCGTGCTACTGCAAACCTTTTATTCTATCAGCTTTCTGGGTTTGTCAGTGCAATATTTAAAAAGTGTCCCTATTTTTATGACTTTCTCCCCCCATTATTTATGGCTTTGTACAGCTTTTTTGCTGTAAGAGGGTGAGAAGTATGTGAGGTAAGCATCTAGGCATTCTGCAGGAACCTGTACAGTTAATGGCTATGGCCATACGGCACTTTCAGATGACAGACATTTGTGTTTCAGTCTTCATACCCTTCAGGAAATCCGTGCTACTGCAAACCTTTTATTCTATCAGCTTTCCTGGTTTGTTAGTGCAATATTTAAAAAGTGCCCCTACTTTTATACCTTTCTCCTCCCATTATTTATGGCTTTGTACAGCTTTCTTGCTATAGGAGGGTGAGACATATGTGAGGCAGGCATCTGGGCAGTCTGCAGGAACTTGTACAGTTGACAGCTATTGCCATACGGCACTTTCACATGGCAGACATTTGTGTTTCAGTCTTCATAGCCTTCAGGACGTCCGTGCTACTGCAAACCTCTTATTCTATCAGCTTTATGGGTTTGTCAGTGAAATATTTAAAAAGTGTCCCTATTTTTATGCCTTTCTCCCCCCATTATTTATGGCTTTGTAAAGCTTTCTTGCTCTAGGAGGGTGAGAAGTATGTGAGGCAGACATCTGGGCATTCTGTGGAAATCTGTACAGTTGATGGCTATGGCCATACTGCACTTTTACAGTACAGGGTGTGTGTGACAGAAGCTGTCACACATCCCCTGCATTGTTTCTTGCTCCCCTAGCCATTTCAGTGTCTGCGGACACTGAAATACTAATTTTATATTTCATTTCAGTGCCCGCTGACACTGAAACACTTTTAAAAATGCTGTATGGCACTTTCTCAGTGCAGGGGCATGTTAGATGTGCGTGGACTGCTTAGTGTCTGAATAGCTGTAAGAGTAGCGTGCCTTCATGAATATGCAAGGCATGCTACTGCTACGGCTGCGCTTGCACATGCACAGTCCTCTCTGTGTCAGAATAATGCTATTCTGACACAGAGTTTACTGAATCCCAGGAATTGTTAAAAAATTTATATTTGGGACTTCTCAGCCAAACTGCCTCCATTCTCCACCGGTGTTGGGGGCTGAATACACAGCTCTCAACCTTACACCTCCAAAATGTAGAACACTGCCTCTCATAATGTGGAGCAAACTGACAAAATATGGAACACTTACTTGCAGCTTGCTAACACTTTTAGGATAGATCCAATATAAAATGGCAATAGAAATTACATCTCATTTTGCCCTCAACAACAAAATAAACAGCACTTTAGGGTTATCTCCCCCATAATAGTTCAGTCTCATGGAGTCCCTCTTGCAGAACAAGCTGTAAACATCTCTAGCAAGTCTCAACCCCAGGCTGTGCCAGATATTCTCCTTAGCATCAGAAACAAAAAATAAAACAATTAAAATAAAACAATCTGCAACTTAGCTGGTCCCAGGCCATATCCACAAGGAGCCCCATTTGTACTCCACAAATGTTGGATCTTCAGATAAAGCTGAATGCTGGTACTGAATTATCGTCCCATCAGCAGCTACCATTCACACACCCCCTAACTTGGGTGTGGATCAGCAGCCCCTTTGCCCTGCCTTAGCTACACCTCTGCTTGTAAGTAAAAATATTTAAATTAGTTTTAGACCATGATGATATTGGTAGACATGCTGATAAACTTGCTAGGATATGTGTGATTTTTATCACACCCTTTTATCTTGCTGCATTGTTAGTATGCACAGAGAGATAAACTGACAGACAGGCTAGTAAATATAGAGAGGCAGACAAATGTAGACAGCTAGTAATGTAGATAGGTAGTGGGCTTTTGTCTAAACCTGATTATGATAAAGTATTGAACTTGGCTGTCACCTGCTTTTTTAAGATAGCTAACTAGTAACACTCTGATGCACTGCCAAGGTTAAAAAAAAAGTTCATCAGACCATAATACATGGACTACTAAACTTAAAATTAAATATGTTTTGATTGGAAGATTACACAATGAATGTAATTTGATTGGCTAGGACAACATATTTAATTTTAAGTTGTAATAGTCTATGTATTATGGTATGATGAGGAATTGTGAAAGCACTTACCTTCATTAAACATTTTTAACATTGGCAGTGTGTCGGAGTGTTATTCATTATTTATACTTGCTGATTTTATATTTGGTAATACTTTGTTAGCCCGTTTTTGAAGATTTTGATTTTTTTCATTTTTGCTTTTTTTAAATTCTTATGCCAGGTTATAAGGAGTTTTTGTTCCACTCAGTTATTCTAACAGAGGCATATTACCCAGCTATTTTAATACATTCATATAATGATATTTGATTAGATTCTGTTTTCCAATTATCCTTTTCTTTTTCTTTTGAGAGTAAATATATGCCATATTGAGTTGGAAGTTGGCCTACATCTGATTATCCTGCATTTTTCACAGCACTCATAAAATTCAAGCAGCTGAAAATAAAATATTCAGATATGTTCTCCAACTTGAAAGAAATATATATTATTGCATGTTACTAGAAAGGGCCGACTGGCTTCTGATTACTAACATAACTACATTTGTACTTGGCATTCTTGTCTTTAAAATTCTAAAACAAGGTTATTGCCATCCCCTTAAAAGAAAAGTACACATTAGAAAACCAAACTGCTCTCTTTGAAACAGCCAAGAAGATGCATTCACATTTGTCAGACCAACATTCAGATTTGCCATTGAGAAAAGGCATTATCAAGATTACGCCCTGCCATACTGACATGAAAAATAATGATGCTGTGGGGACATTCAAAAAATCTCTCAGGGAATTCCTACATAAGGAATCCAGTTGCAGCTGCTTTCATGACACTGGCTAAAGGCTACTACTCTAGCATTTTGCATCTGCAATAATGATACTACTTTATGTATTTAATTTAAAAGAACATTATTCCTATATGTGCATACTATAAAATATGAACTTACTTAACTAATATGAATGTGTTCTGTACAGTACTGTGTTACTTACAAAACTAATATGTCCGAGTTATTACTTCTAAGTATATATGCATAGGAAACATATGCAAATCTTTTTTAGCATGATATTATTTTTGTACTAAATCAAACCAACTACTGCATCTTGCATACATTATGTATAATTGTCTTTGTTAAATATTTTTACTAGAAGGTGAGAGAGAGGAAGTGACTATTGCAAAGAGAGGAAGTGACTACATCATCAAGCAACATGATGGTGAGCACATTCAGTGTTTGGGCTTTCTGCCTTTTCTTAAAGTTTGGAGTAGCATTTTTTTTCACTTCCTTGCTACCAGTGAGGTAGTTGAGGTAATTGTTCATTTGCAAGTAGGTGCTGACAGAAAATTGCTTCTTGTTTTAATCTGTTTTGTTTTGCTTTGTGGAAGAGTTCATATATTTTTCTCATCATTTTCTGCCTCTGCTTGTACTGAGGTAATTGCTTGCTTATTTGATAGTAGGTACTAGCAGAGTTATTTGGCTTTCTGCTTTTTGTGGTAGAGATTGTCATTCTTCTGCTTCTGCTTGCACCGAGGTAACTGCTTATTCGATAGTAGGTGCTAGCAGTATTTCCTGGCTTTTTATTCCTTTTGTTTTATAGAACTGCCCCCAGCTGCTGTGTGTTCCTGGCCCAGCGTCCTGGCTAATCTCTCCAATCTGAGTACACTGCTCTAGGGCACAGAAACTAACAACCTGAAGAACAAGGACCCTGTCCAAACTCCCTTCAGTCTCCACAGTTGAGCAACCTATCCCTGTACTTTCTCAGTAAAGGGAGCATGAAACTCTCCAGTCTGAGTACACTGCTCTAGGACACAGAAACTAACAAACTGAAGAACAAGGACACTGTCCAAACTCCCTTCAGTCTCCACAGTTGCGCAACCTATCCCTGTACTTTCTCAGTAAAGGGAGCATGAAACTCTCCAATCTGAGTACACTGCTCTAGGACACAGAAATTAACAACCTGAAGAACAAGGACCCTGTCCAGACTCCCTTCAGTCTCCACAGTTGAGCAACCTATCCCTGTACTTTCTCAGTAAAGGGAGCATGAAACTCTCCAATCTGAGTATACTGCTCTAGGACACAGAAACCAACAACCTGAAGAACAAGGACCCTGTCCAAACTCCCTTCAGTCTCCACAGTTGAGCAACCTATCCCTGTACTTTCTCAGTAAAGGGAGCATGAAACTCTCCAATCTGAGTACACTGCTCTAGGACACAGAAACTAACAACCTGAAGAAGAAGGACCCTGTCCAAACTCTCTTCAGTCTACACAGTTGAGCAACCTGTCCCTGTACTTTCTCAGTAAAGGAAGCATGAAACTCTCCAATCTGAGTACACTGTTCTAGGACACAGAAACTAACAACCTGAAGAACAAGGACCCTGTCCAAACTCCCTTCAGTTTCCCCAGTTGAACAACCTATCCCTGTACTTTCTCAGTAAAGTGAGCATGAACGTATGTGTCTAAACTATCACGGCCAGTATAGCCTATAACTTATTATTAGATCTAGGTGGCTATAAAGCGCTAGCTAGGAAAACAAGCAGCTTTACTCCCTCTCCACTCTGTAACCAGTATAATCTACTTTTTCCACCTTGTAAAGATACTCAGAACCACTACTCCTTTTTTTGCATTAGCAACCTAAACTCCCTCCTTTTTACCCTGCTTACAATACATTAATTTGGGCCACCAGGTGGCAGACTTGTCCCTTCCAGGCCTTGAAGCATTCTCCTGACCTGTACTACACCCTTGCTATATACTGTTTATCCACGCTATTAAACTGTAGCCCATAACATCTATTTATTTTTATGGTTAGCTCTAACAAACCCTCCAAGTAGCTCTATTATCTTCTCTTTTAACTTTATTCCAGTATTTAGGGTTACCTATCTACTGTAATCCCAGGTTCACCTGATCGTTCTTTTCAGCTCCTTACCTCTCTTGTCTCTACCTGCTCCGTTCGCACTGCGGGCTCACTCCGCTTCCCTACCCTACCCCCAATTCCCACCCAACCCTATTACTCCTAAGCTTTTACATCCTCACCACACCCTCTTCCTCTCCAATCCAATCACAATAGTCATCTTGTTAACATTTTACATACACCTCTCTCTAATCACCCCTAGTATAACTCCTTCCCTTTAAAGAACACCAGCAAGCTTATTAGTCACTATGCAAACACAACCTTTCCAAATCCAACTAAGGCTCCTAATCATTGTCTTTCTCCTACTTTCTCTAACAGCAGCCTACCTGCTAACCTCATATGAACAGTCAAAATATTTACAGCTGAACTTCCCTAATGCACAAACAAGTATTATACCTCTAATTAACTCCCCAGAACACATAAATATAACATCTTTACCTAGCTATTTACCTGCTAAATATCACAGACTGACCCATATCAAATACAACTATCTAAAACCTAAAAAACCTCTTCACCATTATTTTAACCTCCACAATCCCTTAAACAAACTATTACACCTCTCCTTACTAGATGGGGACATTCATCCTAACCCAGGACCAGGGCAAAAAACAAGCACAGAACCACAAATTCATGTTCCCTCTACCCCAAATATCCCATCTAAATTTCCCAACTCACTCTATATAGCTCACCTCAATATTCACAGCATAAATAATACAATTTCCCACCTCCATGCTCTCCTGGATGTTAATTCCTTTGATATACTTTGTTTAACAGAAACATGACTAAAACCCACTACACAAGATGTTGAAATTATTCTGAGACAAGACCGCAAAGTAAAAAAAGGAGGGGGTGTTGCTATCCTCTATAAAGAAGGGCTACAAATAGCTATACTAGATCTTGGTTCCTCTTCTGAAAACAACACAGAAATCATTAGCACCAAACTTCAACTTAATCCCAGCAAATCCCAAATATAATATGTATCTACTTGCCCCCTGTTAACAACATCACCACTCTGGAAGGTATCCTTGCTGAACTCTCCACAAAAATTCCCCAAGAGACAGTAATTCTTGGAGACTTTAGTATAGACTGGAAGGACTGCTCTACTGAATCACCAACCTCCCATATTAACCTTAATGGCTTCTCACAAACAATTAACCCCCCAACCATAATTAATAAACCCAATAACAAAGAATCCATCCTAGACTGGATTCTAATAAATAATCACCAACAACTCTATAATGTAGGGACCCTCCCTGATGATGTAAGTGACCATTCTCTCACTTACATAATCAGGCAAAGGTCGAGCTCACACAACCCAATCATATATAAAACAGTGAGAAGCAACAGAAACTTTAACCCCAATAACTTCCAAGCTGAACTAAAAGAATGTGATTGGTCACCTATAAAATACCTCCCACTTGGCGAAGCAACAAACTACTTTAACTCAAATTCTTAACAATCCTTAACCACCATGCACCAAAGCGTTCCATCAAAATTAAATCTAAGCCCACCCCATGGCTTACAAAGAAAACCAGGCAGAAAATTCAACAGAGAAATAAAGTTTGGGCACTATGGAAAACAACTAAAAATCCAGTAGACCAACAACAATTCAGGCAAAAAAGAAATGAGACTAAGAAAGCTATACTCGAAGATAAAAAAAACTTTCACTTCCACCTCCAACAGACCGACCAAAATAATCCACAAATGTTCTGGGCTAGCATAAACAGACTACTTCAACCAGGCCAATCCACAACACCACCCCCTATAGGATCAAATTCCGACAATCCAAAGCAAACTGCTAATGCTTTTAATACCTTCTTTACTGAGACCATCCAAACACTTGCTAATCAACTAACAGCCAATAGCTCTGCCCTTCCAAACAATACTACTAACTCTCTCCCAACTCTAAACCTGCAACCTGTCCCAACTTCCCTCATCTGCAACCTCTTAAGCAAATTAAAACCTACTACCCCCCACAGCTGACCAGCTACCTGCTGAATACCTGCAAATGGCAGCCAAAGTCATAGCTTATCCTGTATCATTGCTGATAAATAGAACCGTACAAGAAAGCACTATTCCCACCATCTGGAAAATCTCCTACATTATCCCCTACACAAGGGTGGAAACTCCAGAGAATATTCTAACTGTCGTCACATAGCTCTACTTTCCCCATTAGCTAAAATAATGGAAAAGTGCATCCACAGACAGTTACTAGACCACCTACTCCAGAACAATTTACTGGCCAAATCTCAACATGGCTTCAGGCCTTTCCACAGTACAACAACTGCACTCCTATCCTTCACTGACAGCATCAATAAAAATGTAATAACAATCTTCTCTCTTCAGCACTTTTCATCGACCTTTCAAAAGCATTTGACATGGTCAACCACCATTTACTTCTCAATATTCTAAAATCCTTCTCTCTGGACACAAGGACTATAAAATGGTTCCAGTCCTACCTTGATAATAGACAGCAGGCAGTGCTATGGGACAACAACCTCTCATCCCATCTCCCAGTTACCCTAGGTATTCCTCAGGGCTCTATATTGGGTCCCCTCCTTTTCTCAATATTTCTCAATGACCTCAACCTAGCTATTCCTTTAACTAACTGTGTAAAAATGATGAATTGACAATAATCTGCTCAGCTAAATCTCAATCCCAACTACAGACTCTAACTCAGACAATGTTCAATTAAACATAAAATTGGTTTCTACAACACTGCCCCCTCTTGAACCCCCCCAAAAAAACAAACTCCTCCTCTTCACTCCTACCTGTAAATCACTCCCAGTGAAATTTTCAGTCTTATTCAATAATGGTACACTCATATCTCCCGATCCAACAACTAAACTTCTAGGGGTAACCATTGATAACAACCTGAACTTTGAAACCCATATCAACAATACCAATAAAAACTGTCAACAGGAAACTAGGCTCCCTCTATAGGATAAAACCCTTTCTCTCCCCACTAGCCAGAACCACTATTGCCTGTTCCCACCTTACCTCCACACTTCTCTATGCTTCTTCCATATATACTAACTTGTCAAAAAATAACCTTAACAAGCTAGCCAGTGCTTACAATAGCATTGCCAGATTTGCTACTGCTTCCTCCTTTAGGACCCATCACTGCCATAATCTGAAACAATTAGGCTGGTTAGAGCTTCTGAATCAGATTCACTTTAAACAACACACCATTGCACACAAAACCCTTTTCCAGCCTACCAATACCCCAATAATTGCTAGCCCCATTACCCAATATAAGAACCTTTCAACTTTACGCTCATCTAATAAAGTAATTGTATCAACATGTAAATCTAATAACATGGCAGGAGATGCTCTGTTCTCAAATGCAGTTGGAAAGTATTGGAACCGACTCCCCCATGAACTTACATCACTGTCTTCATTTACACTTTTTAAACACAATCTGAAACTCTATCTTAAAACCCATTGGTTATGTCCCTGTGCAAATCCAGACTAATCTCATACTATATCCCAAATACCCTCTCTGTTAAGACCTAATTCTTGGTCTATCTGTGTCTTTTTAGATCAAGGCCCATCCTTGGCAAAAACATATCTTATCCTAGCAGAGATAATTTAAAATACCTAGTTAAATTCTTCTGCATATAATTCTAAAGCATCCTACCTAAGGCAGGCAACAAGTATTGTTTAAACTGTGAGCATTGCTGAACTGTTGAAACTTGAAGTATGTATTTGTTTAACAATTACTTTCTAGTTACTAATGAAGCCTTGTACATAAAGTCTAAAATATCTTATTTAATGCTTGTAACTTTTTTTTTGTATAAACTGTGAAGATTCCTGAACTGTTTAAAATTTGTAGTATTTAACTGTATAACAACTAGCACCTTTATGTTAGTAGTCTAGTAATCTCTTGGAGCTTATCTCCCCGGGACTCTACTGAAAATGGACATAAATCCAGTTAGACTATTCCGGTCAACAAATGTGAAATAAAAATAAATAAAATAATACAATTTTACCTTGTGGTAGAGTTTTCTAACTTTCCAACTTTCTGCTTCTGCTTGCACTGAAGTTACTGTTTATTTGGTAGTAAGCACTAGCAGTGTTTTCTGTCTTTCTGCCTCTTTTACTTTGTGTAAAGTTTGCTAACTTTCCACTTCTGTAGTGAGGTAATTGTTTATTTGGTAGTAAGTGCTAGCACTCTTTCCTGGCTTTCTGCCTTTTTACTTTTTGGAAGAGTTTTCTAACTTTCTGTTTCTGCTTGCACTGAGGTAAATGCTTATTTGGTGGTAGGTGCTAGCAGTGTTGTCTGGGTTTGTTTTATTTATATTTTTAACTTCCTGGAGGGTTGTCAATGGTATTGGGGCTGTGGATGCTTCCATCTAACCAGACAGGAGCTTGTACTGATTAAAATCTCTCGCCTGTTTAGCAGATGCAAGTACATATTTGGGTCCTGTGCTTTTTATTGAGGGCAAACAGCTGGTGTTTCTTTTTATTATTCTTTTCTGACTTACCTCCTGTCCTTTTGTTTGTTTTATTTTGTTTTATTTTTTACTTCCTGGAGGGTTGTTGATGTTACTGGGGTTGTGGATGCTCTCATCCAATTGAACAGGAGCTTGTACTGCTTAAAATCTCTCACTGGGTAAGAGTAGGCGCTTGCATCTTCATGCCATGTGATTAAGTGATTGAGTGAGGCATGAGGAAAGGAGTACATTAATCTTAAACTTTAAACTTGTCAGACTTAATTTTACAAGGAATTTAAGCATATACTTTATTTGTTAAATGTTCAGCCACACAAGGAATCACTAAATCTGTATGTTTTGGGAGACCTTGTAAAATCAAATTATATCAAATAGTGTGTACACCATAGAGTATGTTATAAGCCAAGTGAAGCTAGTGCTTGTTCAAATACAGTAACTACTATAACTTTTGAAAGTCATTGATAGTAAGTTCCTTAGTGATAATAATAAAGATCCTTGCATGTGTCACTTTAGAAATGCATTTATTACGATTTTTGAATGCTTAGTTAATATGAAATTAACTTATGAGTGTTTGGATTGTGATAAACAGATTACTAGTCAGAATCTACTTCTGGATAGCAGTGTGAATAGGAATTTATATAAGTCAGGTTCTTCAACAAAGAAAGATGCTAAGGGTAAGAAAAGGGGGAAGGAGACAAGACACTGTATTACAAAAAATAGTAGAAATACTGGATGTGATGAGGCAGAGAAGCAGGTTGTGGATGTTACATCTGATTTCCAATCATATTTAAGTACTACTGATGGGGTAGCTGGCACAGGATATGGAGAAAATTATTTCATAGATAACCTCAGTTCAGATGAATTACATGTCTCCCTGGATAGTGTTGTTCCAGGGTCATTTGTACAAAAACATGGGCTTGTGTGTCTCTACCCAGAAATTATTGTATCTAAGAATGGAATGGAAGTTAATGATACAAAGTGAGGTTAGGAATAATTGCATTTTAAATTTAGATTGTGCAACTACAGGGAACTCTCTTTCTGTTTTATTGACATCTGAATCAGAGGCATGTAATATGAATATTACTAAAAGGAGAAAGGATAAGTCATACAGAATGCCATGATACATTAGATTATGTTGATGTTAAAGAAAGTGAAGAGACCTGCTCAAGGGGTAACTGAGTCACAAGATGCGTTAATTTTGCGGGATTCAATACTGAAACATGTTACTAAAGAATTTGTTCAAGGAGTAACTGAAACACACAAAGTGTTAATTTTAGGGGATTCAGTACTGAAACATGTTACTAAAGAACTATCAGTAATGGATAATTCCTGTGTTACTTATCTGCTCTCCTGAGATTTCAAAGACTGAGACTAGTGAAACTGGTATATAATCTATATGTAATATATGTGGGGACTAATGATTAAAACACCCCCTCCTCTGAAGCGTACAATGACTCAATGTTGAGTATGATAGAATATCTAGAAAGGATTAATGTGAATTATATGCTTTTAACTTCCTTTCCTTGGACAGATTACTTATGAAAAGGCTCATGCATTTAATAATTGGTTAAGGGAAACTTCATTGACATTTGATGTACAATTACTAAAATACTGGGAAGAGAGTTTTTGCGTTTATCGGCTATTTGCTTAAGAGAATTTTAACCTAAGTAGTTATGGGTAAGCTTCATGGCTAGTAAAAGGACTGACAATTTGCATCCTTTTTTAGTATTAGAGCAAAAAGGGAATGTAAATTTACACAGGAACCAGTAAAATGTCTTTTAAGTAATGCTAGAAATTTAGGATGCAAGTTCTCCAAATTAATCTGTTTAATAACTGCAGAACAATACAAAGTCATAGCGATAACAGAAGCTTGGGATTCTTCTCTTTTTCACTTTTAAGATTTTTTTAAATATAAATGCTTGAGGCATGGTTCAAGAGATGGTGGGGTAGACTTATAGGTGTATAGCTCTATCAGATCATCCTTATTTAAGAATATGCTTATGCATGAGATGATTGTTCAGATTCTATTGGTACAACAAGACAGCTATTATATAATGCTGTCATATCATACACCAAATATGGACAATGCTTGGCTTAGGGAGTATTTGTATAATTTAGATGACTGCTTGAATTGTAAAGGTGACATACAATTATTGGGTGATTTAAATTACCCTGGAATATGTTGGGAGTTGCTACGTACTAGCTCTTACTTTGCTAAATAATTTGTTGATCTTGTCTCATACTATAGAATGACTCAATTGGTAATGTTTAATACCAGAGGAAAAAATATTTTGGATCTTATATTGACTAATGCACTGACTAAAGTTCAATCCATAAAGATACTCCCACCATTAGGGTTACCAGACCATAACTCTTTCACATTTGATCTTGATAATTTATTAATTGGAACTACACATTAAAAAAAAAAAAATAGGCGTATGGAAAATTATATTTAAAAAGATTTGCTGTGTATTATGTGAGGTGTGATTGGATGACTATAGCTGATAGTTCAGATAGTTGCTATGGATACAGCATTTTGGAAAAGGTGCTTCAGAAGAGAATTACTACTTTAGTAAAACAAAAGAGAAACAGTTCCACTTTCCTAGTTTTATTAGAACAAAGAAATCATTAAGACTGTACAACAGGAAAATGTGGGGCTTACAAATCTTAGTAAGGTTCCCTTCAAATATGAATAAAAACAAATTTAATGTATCATGTAGGAATTGAAAAAGGGAATTACTAACAGCAAAATACATTTTGAGAATAAACTAATTAGAAATACTTCAAATAAAAAGGCTTTCTATAGATATATAAATGAAATTAATAGGAATACTTTTTCATTATAAATGTTGTTAACTAATGGTGAGACAATTACTGAGACTAATAAAATTGCCAATGAATTTAGTCTATTCTTTCAAGCAACTAACAAGATAAGGATGATGTCTACAGCTATTTTGTAACAGGGTCATCCCCAGTGATAAAAGTAACAGATATTATCAGAGTACTTGCCATGTTAAAAGGTACTACTTCTATGGGCCCTGAGTTGATCCCAAGTCAGTTGTGGAAATCTGTAAAAATTACTATATTACCTACTTTATGTTTAATATTTAATAACGTGTTAAAATCAGGAACTGTTCCAGAAGCTTGGAAACTGTCCTATGTAACTCCAGTTCATAAAGGTCTCTCAAAGGATCAGATGGGTAATTTTAGACCCACCAGTTTGACTGCCTTATTGGGAAAATATTTTGAGAGATGCCTATTAGATCCTATTGAGAAATCAGAAGGAAACATATAAATCATTGATATTAATAAACATGGTTTCATAAAAGAGTGAAATACTCATAGTAACTTGATTAGCTTTTATGAACAGATAACCATGATCTTAGATGTGGGGCTTATATCCTGAAGTTATTTTTCTATATTTTGAGAATGCTTTTGACACTTTACCACACGCGGTCATTATTAAGTGTTTACAGGAAGATAACATTAATACATACATCATAAGATGGATTGGTAATTGGTTACATGGAAGACAACAATGTGTAAGAATACAATGTTCTTGTTCTAAATACTCACAGGTTAAAGCTGGAATATCAGAGGTTTCTGTTATGGGACTGGTCTTGCTTAATATGGTGTTTGCTACTGTACCCAAGAATAATTAATTAATTATGGGTTTATAAGTATGATGATGATTGCAAGATTTGTTTCTCAGTTCAAGATCTCTTTGATGTAAAATAATTGTTTAGCATCTCTAAGTTGTTAGGCACTGGAAACAGGTTTAACATTTAGTATAAACAAGTGTACAACAATGCATTTTTCAAATAAATGCACAAGGCTTCCTGTATGTTTGGTGTCTTTCCCAATAAATAATATACAGTAATATAATAAGTATTTGGGTATACTTATTACATCTAGGTTATCCTTTAATACACATGTAGAAAAAATTTCTATAAAAGCAACTAAGTGTATGGGGTACCTGCAAAGGAGATTATCTGCTAGGGATGAGCATGTATTGACTTTGATATTTAAAACCTATATAAGACCATTGCTGTTGTACATTTTGTATTTATACTCAGGGGCAATTGAAAACACTTGAAAGAGTCCAAAGGTTTACAAAAAGAATAGAGAAATATAGATTTATGCATTACGGCCTTAGGTTTAATTTTTTAATTTTGTATAGTCTCATTTATAGGTACATATGCGGAAGGTTGTTACTAGCATATAAGATCTTCCATGACCCTGTATTTACAAATTATGTACAACATCGAGATTGATAGAAGGACTAAAATGCACAAACATAAGAATATGACATTTGTACTAACAAAAGCAAAATCTCAAAATCAGAAAGCAGTTTATTGTTAAAATTGCAAGACTTTGGAGCAATCTCTCTATAAGCTTTAATAATTTAAGTATTTTTGGTAGTTTTAAAAGAAAGCTAGATGTCTGTTTGGGTGATAAGGTTTGTATTGTGAGATCAATGTTCTTTAATGGCCGAATGGCCCAAGCACTGTATCTAAATGTATGAACATATATGTGTGCATGATAATATTAATATGAAGCAAATCCTATGGATGAGAATTAACAAAGAGTGAAAACAGCAGTAGTCCTAAGACTGAGGAGGTACACCATTGCAAATATTTCTAAATGTACAAAATGTGTTTTAGTAGCTTTACAGAAAATTCTACTTGACAAATAGTTTCTGAACTAGTTAAAGCCTATTGTGGAAAATCAGTAATCATTTAGTGAGGCTAGTAGAATGTTGTTTAATGGATTTAAAGGCCTTTTTTAAATTAAAAAAAAAAAAACAGCTCCTGCCAGTAACCCATTTCCCATGTTGCTGTATATTTGTGAGATTAAGGAAGGAATGCTGGTTTGAGTACTATATTTCAGATGGAAACAATGCTGTCTGCCTATTATGAGACTGTATTTCTGGATATATTCAAGAAGTTATTCATAAACCACTTTTTTGGAAATTTGGCCAAGGGACAAATGTTTGAAATGGGTCTGTATTCTGTTGGACATTTTGGATGCGCACTTTAGACAGTGGAATAATTAGAGCATGTTTGAAGCCAACTGGAAGAATGCTGCCTGTCAAGGTAAGGTTGAAAATATGAGCTAAAGGTTTGGCAAAGTATGAGGCTGCATATTGTAGTACAACCAGGTGCAGATAATGAAAATATAGATTATATTTGTTATCTGCTGTTTCAAGAAGATCTTGTCATCTTTTATTGGAAAAAAGATTTAAAGCAGAATGGAAGTAGGGAATGCTTTTATTGTGGTTGAGAATAAGTGTGGGGATTTTGAGAAGAGTTGATAATTTAAGTTGCATGACTTCCAACATGTTGGAGGGAAGACTATAGCCTGATTTTGCTGTAAGGAAGATTTGAGTGGCTTTCTGACATTGACTTTAGGAAAATATGACAGAGACATTTGGACAAGCTACCTTTTGGTTTTAGACGGCATTCTGAGCAGCAGTAACAGTGACAGCATAAGAGCGAAAGATGTCTTTCTTGCTTGCTTTAATCCAGCCTCACAATTACAATGGAGCTATGCCTTGTAGCATCTGCAGGCCATATAATGAAGTAATGGTGAAGGAGAGGCTGGGCTGGCTGGATTATGACTTCAACTAATCACGTGCATCAGTAACCAATAAGATATCCTCATGCCTATCAGTATGGGAAAAAGGAATATTTTATAGGATGTATTGCAGTGTTTATGTACCATGCACATCTCCTCTCAGTGGCAGTATTGTGGCTGAAGGAATTGCCAACATTAGACATAGGTGAACTAGGTGACCACATAGGAAGCCATTCCACTAGAGACACTGTTCAGCTACTTATTTACCTTAAGAAAATACATAAATAAATGGCCACAGTGTCCCTGTTCAAAGATAAAACAGCTGCAGCACCCAGGGGTTGGTGCTACACACCTGGCCATTCATTTTATTGGCCTCCTAAGCTATCCTGCACATGATCTACCTAGACAATGAATGAGGTGCATTACAGGTGGGATGGAGCAGAAAGCCAAGATATTTGAAAGTGTAAAGTGTGAGGAATGCCTATGGTGTGAAGTAACATTGTTCTGTTGGCATAAGAATGATGTTATTTTTTTTAAGTGGTGGTACAGGTAGGCAATGAGATATGTTAGATGTTGCTCCAGGAGAGGGATAGCCATATTTCTCAAATGTCCCTGCTTTAGCTGAACATTCCTGATTTTACCTCATATTCTTGCCCTATCCCTTATAAAATGTACAATTTTTTTGGTAAATCTCCAAGGATTGCAGTCAATGAAAAACGTGAGACCTTAAGAGTTTCAAGATTCTTATTCTTTAGGAAATGCATGCTGATGCAAAACTTATTACTTTCTTTTTTTGAAAAAGTTTTTATTAGAATTTACCTAAACAAATTTATCATGACAATAATTCTATTTAGAAATTTGTGAGCATAAAAAGGACAATATGAACAAGAACAACTATTTACAAGAGTATCTACTAACAATGAGGATTCTCAAAATTTTCCTATACATTACAATTAATATGAGTATATCTATTTTTTGTTTATTAAGCAGTTCATTGAAATTTGTTCACATATTATAGTATGATTTGATTTCAGTAGATCTTGATTTAATGGTGATAATTTCCAGATGACATACTTCAGTTGCAGTATTTGTGAATTCTTTGAAAGAAGGTGTAGCTTCATTCTTCCAGTTCTTGGTTATAACTGTCCTCCCAATTGATAACATGGACCATAAAAGAGATTATTTCATTATTTTAATACAAACAGGAAGATGGGTATTAAAAATAATTAATAACTTAGATAAAACAAAATTGTCCCCAAATAAAGCTTGTAAAAAGATTAATATTATTCCAATAAGGTGTAAGTACAACACAGTCAAAAAACATGTGTCACTAATCTGCTTTAAGCTACAGTTCACATCTTCAACAGACTTGCTTCTTTTTAAACATTAATTCATTTTTATGAGGTACGAAGAAAGATCCATGCAAGAATTTCCAAGTAAAAAGTTTCCATCTAAGAGAAAAAAATATCTGTTTGGAAGATATTAAAAATGTTTTTTATCCTGGTCATCTGGAGGTCTGTTATTAATGTAAGTAAAATAGTTCCAATAATTGCCATAGCAATGTTTTTTCTTTCCTCACCACTCTATATAATTTGGATAAGAGACCCTCTCCCATTGTGTTTTGTTGTATTAATAGTTTTAAAAATGCAATTAATTTTGGGATAAGATCTCTTACCCTTGGCTGCACTAACTTAATTTTACCTTCTACATATTGTCTGCAATATTGAACATCCAACCACATATCTTTGCTTAAATCATATGTACTTATGATATAATCAACTGAATGCAGTTTTCTGTTATTCATTAATTGAAACCAATATATCAGATTTTTATTTTAAATGTAATCATTATGTCTAACTTTGAAGTTAAAATATTATTTTGAGTGCATGCTATAGGGAAAAGAAAAATCCATGCTTTAAATGTTGGATTTCTGTAAATTAAGTTTCTAAAGGTATTTAATTTAGTAGAAATATAATAAAAGTCATTTGTTTGGTGACTCCTTTCTGAAAAGTAATCTTTTCACAAATAATGTAAATTATTGTGTAGTATGGCATTATGATTAGAGTTTATGTTATGTTTAAATTTTATGGAAAGGCATCCTAGAAACTCTTTCCACCTTCCTGTGTAAATATTATTTATCCAAAGAGATATTTTTTTATAATTGATGATAAAGAATATAAGTCTAGATCTGGTAGTCCAATCCCTTCTGCTGTCTAGACCCTTATATGATGATTTAAGGCAATTCTTGGTTTGTTGGGGAACCAAAGACATTTTAAAATTAATGTATTAAATTCTTTCATACATGTTTTGTATGGAGGCAAAGATAATGATTGAATAACATATACAATTTGTGGTAAAATAATTTTAGTTATAGATAGTCTCACTTCCATTGTGAAGAAAATTTTGTTCCATTTATTTATTAGATTCTTTATACTGATTATGCTATTAGTATGCTATTAGTATAATTATATAATTGTAATTTATTATATTATTAATGTTATCTGTTATAATTATCCCAAAATGTTTCATTTTTCTCTCTTTGACAATGCATTTAGTAAATCTATTATTTATCCTATCAATATTAGTATTTTTGGGTAGTATTTTTGTTTTATCATTAAAGGAGAGATCAGATTTTCCTCAAAACAGCAGAAAGCGACTATCACTGTACTCAGTGTCAGAAGAATGTCATCAGCAAATAACTGGATTTTAGAAACCAAATTTGGATTTATGCTAATTATTTTTGTCTAAAATTGACCTAATAAAATTAGCAAAAGGTTCCTTAACTAGAGTGAAAAGTGGGGGTGAAAGAGTACATCTGTGTTTAGTATCAAAATTTATGGAATCTGAAATAAAAGTACCTATTTTAATGTATGCAAGACAAGTGTCATAAATAAGATTTAAAAGATGTGTAAAATTACTTGAAAAATTACATTCCTGTAAGACTAATAAAAGATATTTGCAATTCACAGAGTCAGAAGCACTTTTAATGTATAGATGCATTAATGTTGGATTCTCTTTTGTTTACATAGTCAATTACTATGAATATTCTTTTGATATGGTCATAAGTATTTCTGTTTAGAATAAAACCAGTTTGATTCTCATTAATCATGGAAAGTAGAACATATTTTAATCTATTAGCATGAATTGCCATGAATAAGTTATAATCTACATTTAAAAGTGAAATTGGTCAGTATGAAGAGCATTCAGTTGGATCTTTGTTAATTTTTAAAATTGGGGAGATAGTATATTTCCAGGATGGAGGACATTTTGTTACATCCTTAACTATACAAAGAAATTTGTGTAATATGTTTAAGGCTTCTTTAGGTAATAGCAAGGATCAGAACAAAAACAGCGGAGCGGAAACACGGCAGCACAGGGTCAACCGATCGTTGCTGGCAGGGGGTGGTTAACTGAACCAGCTTCCATGTTTATAGAGAACAACTTGAGAGAAATAGTAGATGATAATATATATGTTCTAAAAGATACGCGACAGTTTCTTCTTGATTTATATGATCATCTGAAAGGAGTATCAGGGGAGATTGATTTCATTTTTGTGACCATGGACGTGCAATCTCTTTTTACTGTCATACCTAATTCTCTTGGCATTGACATGGTAGAGCATTATTTAAGACGCGAATCTAGTATGACTGATTTAAAGGTAAATTTGTTAGTCACATTGTTGAGTTTAGTTTTGTATAACAATGTATTCTATTTTAATGGGAGTTGTTTTCTACAGAGGGATGGCGTGGCTATGGGCACATCTTGTGCCAATAGCTACGCCAACCTTTTCATGGCAGAGTGGGAATATGAACACATGTATTGCTTACCTGCATTTATGGAACACGTATCCTTCTATAGACGTTTTGTTGATGATCTTTTCTTCCTTTGGAAAGGGAGTCATGATCAGCTAGTAGATTTTATAGATACCATCAATTCATCTACAACATACTTGAATTTTAGCTATGAGACATCTGTACATAAGATATCATTTTTGGATATCTTCATAGAGAAACTACCTGGTGGTCTAATCAATACAGGTGTTTATAGGAAACCCTGTCACATGAATACCCTGCTGCACCGTTCCAGTATGCATCCACCCTATGTGTTTAACAACATCATTAAAGGACAGGCCACTAGAGTCTCGAGATACAACCCCAGTCTCTCTGGGTTTGATCATGACATGGAGACACTACACCACAGATTGATTGATCGTGGCTATAGTGCAGATGAGATAGCTAGTGGCACTGAGAGTATTGCAGACTCTAGGATAGGGACTGCTGCACCATAGTATTGCAGACTCTAGGATAGGGACTGCTGCACCATATTTTTCTGATATGGGAACTTATCAGATAGAGAAGCCTGATTTACCAGTTGTGAACCGCACAGCTTTTTCTATTTTTTATACCAATGATGTTTGGATATGTAAAAGATATAGTCAAGACACACTGGAAAGTCCTAATGGTTGATCCTTCCATCAGAGACACCTTGGGTGATACTCCAACATTTAGGAACAAGAACAAGAAAAATCTCAAGAGAATTCTGTGTGATAGGGAATTTTTTGATGATCTAAACTTTGATGCTTTGAATGGGACACATGGTTGTGGACATTGTAATTTCTGCCAATACATCAATATTAATCCTACATTTATACATCCTGTCACACAATACAGGTATTTTCTCAAGGCTTCTGGAGATTGTATGACTAATAACATAGTCTATTTGGCTAATTGTTCTGTGTGCCCATCTTTTTACATCGGTAAGACGAACCGGCCTTTTAGAGACCGTATACGTGAACACATGTATAGTATTAGGATGGCACACAAACATAATGCTTTGGCCAAACATACAATGGATTGTGGCCCGCTGCATACCTTCAGTTTTAGGATCCTAGAGAGAGTTGCTTCTAATTGTAGAGGTGGGGATGTAAGGACACATACAGAAGGCAGGGAGAATTTCTGGATCATGCGATTCAGATCTGACATTCCACCAGGTTTAAATGTCAAGTTATCAGTTAAACCTTACCTAAGGATGAGGAGATTGAAGGTATATAATTGAGAGCATTATTTATACATGATGCATCTTGTTTTAGGTATCGAATATTTTGTAATACTTTTTTATATATATATTTATATTCTGTATGTTATATAAGCGCTTTTTAATATATATATGTAGGTATGTAAGTTTTCAATCAGTGTATATTATTTAGCTTGCTTATTTAGCTTGCATGTTTTGATTTTATTTTATCAGAGATGTTTTCATTAGAACTGTTTTTATAGACTATTCCTTTAAAAGTTTTATTGACTTTCCCGTCAGATGGCGTATATATTTCATTAATTAGTATCCTGCATTGTTGAGTCTGAAGAAGCCTGTAATAGGTCAAAGCGCTAACTCTCTTTTAATAAAGCTTTTTATCATTACAAAGCTTTTTACTTTCTTTGAGAAGCTGTGGTTTTCGATTTGGATTTGGATTTTTCACCATGAAGTGTGTTACTTTGACATTGTCAACTGAGAAGATTTTGGTGTGTTTCTGACCCTGTGCTGCTGTGTTTCCGCTCCGCTGTTTTTGTTCTGATCCTTGCTATTATTTTGTGCGGAGGAGCGGTTCACTCTACAGTTTTATTTTGTTTCTTTAGGTAATAACTTGTAGAGTTCCATCATTACTTGGTACCGTGTTAAGTTTTAATTTGTTAATTTGAGTTTGAATTTCAGACATTGAGACAGGTTTATCAGATAATTTCACTTGGTCATCAGATCATTTATTTTTTATATTTTTTTATAAAAGTTTTGATTATCCCTTCTGAGGATATTATTAGATTATATTGATTGGTTTTATTACAGTAATTTCTAAATTTTTGTTTGTTCTGTTGTTAACTTATGCAAAGATTGTGGGTTAACAGAGAAATTAATTATCTTAAACTTTTCTAGATTAATCCTAGTTTTATGATTTAAAATTTCTAGATACTTATTATGTAGATTATTAATCTCTTCTGTGTTATTATTGTTAGGTGTCTGATTTTCAAGTTTTAATTCGTCAAGTTTTTTCTTGTGTCTCATACAGTTCTTTGTCCCATTTTTTTTCTTTGTTGATAACCAATTGGATTTGTAGTGCATCCCATAGATATATTTCTGAAATATCTACTGCAGTGCTAATTTGTATAAAGGAGAGATTTTTGTTAATAAAAAACCTCTTAAAATTCTTTAAGCAAGTTATATATGCTGGTATCCTCCTTATCTTAATGCTATTGCTAGAGTTTAAAAACAGCTCAAATGTGATTGCATTCTGATTTGAAAGTGGGCAAGATCCTAGATTAACTTTGCCTAGTTTATCTGTCAACTCACTGGAGACATATCCTCTATCAATTCTGGATTGTGTGCTATGTCTATGTGAGTAATGAATGAAGAAAAGTGATTCCGGATCTGAGAAATTATTTATGTCTCTAAAGTGATATAGTTCTGTGAACTTTAACAGTGCCTTTGTTGATGCTTGTATTTTCCATTTACCTGTTGTATTAGTATCCTTTTGTGACAATATGCAATTAAAATCTCTTGCTATTATGATGCTGCCTTTTAAAAATGGAATTACTTGTTCTAGAAGTTGTTCAAGAGTTTTAATTGTTATTCCAGGAATCCAGTATAAGGGTTAATATTCTTTTATTACATTCTAGGGTAACAGAAAAAGGCATACCTTTATCATCCATATATGTGTCAATGATTTTCATCATAGGCAAATAATTTTTCCATAATATAGCAGTTCTTCCTTTTGATTATATTATGACCTAGATAATATAGATAAATACTTAGTATTAAGTCTGTCTTTATCTTCTGTCAATAGGTAAGTTTCTTGTAAAAAAATAACTTGAGAGTTAAATAACTTTAAATATTTGTTTAGACTACTCCTCTTGCAACTGTTGTTCAATACATTACCATTTATGGAAATACAGTTGATAAATGTCATTTGTCATACAGGTCAACAGTGTAGATGTAACTGTCTTAAAATTAACTATATGGACCCAGTATAATTTCTCTTTTTTGTTAAAGAGTTGCTTATTACTGCTTATTAATAGTCATACTGACATTAGTACTTAAACGTTTAATTAGATATATATTTGTTATTGTAGATACTGACAAAAAACTTTTAATGTAACTAAACACTTACTTTTAAAATCCTTCAAACTCCTCATGGAGTCTAACATTCCCTGCTTGTATAGTCTAACCATCCAAGCAAACCCACCCATCTACTATTCTAAACAACCCAAACCCCTCTGCATCAACTAAACAAAACTGTCATCAACTGCAAAGTGAACACAAGTCTGTATCCTTTAAAACTAGTGTGTATGTTTGGGGATTATAAGAGAAGTATTATATGTCCCAATGTTGTTGTTTAACTTGCATATTCTCATTTTATATGTTCATTAAAACAGTAAGAGAAAAATAAAATTTCCTATTATTGTTGGATAACTATATGCAATTGAATCACATCTACTGTCATCTTGAAAAGGTGAGAAACTGCTGTAGTGCAGTTAAAGATTCCTATTATGTGCCTCACAAAAAGATCAATTTCTTTCCCAAATCATCTATTTTAATTTGGTGAAAAATGTAATAATAATAATAGCTAAATAGATGTAATACAACATTTAAACAATAATGTTTTGCTATTTGTGCTCAGAAGTTTACTATAATAAACTAACACATCTTATGCCAACCCTATTATATATGCATTTGTTTTCTTTCTTTGTTTTGTATATAACTTCAAGTGTAATGATAAAATACTCATGACATTAACATCAAGCTTCTAATAAAAAAGTTGCCAGTGTCATTTATATGTTCACATCAGTATTAATGTAATGCTTCTATTAAACATCTTAATAAATCCATCCATCTTCAACACCTTTTTTTCCCATTTTGCACATGGGGTCAGGGTTTCACTTCAGCGGTGACAGTCATCTCGAGCCAAGGTTTACACCACTGGGTTGCTAGCCCTGCTGTGGATGAAACATCTTAATATGTACATTCAAATATATTCTTCAAGAAATGTACTCAAGAATATATCACAGTATATGCAACATTACTTTGTTTTCCATATTAAATGATAAAGAGCAACACTTCTGACAGATCTTAATGTAAGAGTCACCAAATCTTTGGTTTACATGCTTTGCATAGATTTCTTATCATTTGTCTTATGTAAGAAGCTACACTGCTTCATGTAACAGGAATGGTATGTCCATATGCTTATTTTTCATTCAAAAATATATCAAAACTAATCATCTAGAAAAAGAAAAAAACTCTTGGTGACCTACTATGGCATAGTGAATTATATTATTAAGCTACGATGTCTAGCTGTACAATATAACTTAGAGTTTAATTTAAGTTAGCCAGAGATCAGAGTTTAAGTGTCTTATTATATTCCCCATTCACAATCTTATGGTTTCATTGACTTTGCTCAACTGAGAACATAATGATATTTGAGATAATGCATTATTCATAGGTTCCACCTATTATTTAAATTAACCTTCTAAAGCTATCCACCAGTCAATATCATAAGAGGTTAACAGCCCTGATTCTCTGCATGGGTGGGACACTTCAAAAAGTTTGAGATGTTTAACAGAGAAAGTTTCAAGTGTTTAAGTAAGATGATAAAGCTGAAGCACTAGAGAGAGAAAAAAAAAAAACTTTGCTTCTACTTTTCACAAATGCAACTTGTAACCAGACACATTTCTCTTATTCTCTGACAGCATTTCATCTCATTATCAAGATTAAGGAACACATATAGCAAATGTATAAGGAGAGATTATTATACATTTATTCAAAGCATCACAACCCCTTAATTTGTGAACTATAACATGAAATATATCCACATAGAATGGAATTATCCCACTCCCCCAAAAACAAACACATAGCAATTCATCTGGTAAGACACAACAGCTACATATTATCAAAGCCCATGCACTAATAAGATAAACAAATTTCAGGTTATACTATTAGTAAGGATAAGACAACTCCTCAAATGTTACACTGAATTATAGTCAGGCAGGGCCACATCTACAATAATAAAATACGTTTGTCTATTTAGACCCCGTAAGGCATTTGTTTACTGTTAATGCTTTTAAAACATAACATGCCACTTGAAGCACAAGGCCCTTTTTAGTAAATAATTTCCCATTTATGGGAATAAGACAACTTAGAGAATTAGATATGTAAACTAATGTAATCAAACTCAGTGGAACTACAACTGATGCACAGACACAAAGCATGCAGTGGCTTAATGGTAACCAACTGTGAATGCAACACTACTGTGTAAATTTTGGCATAGGGGCTATATGCTTCTTAAAGACAAGGATTGAGACTAAAAAAGACCTAATAATATTTTGTTATAACATATCAAGAAAGCATTTGTTGTTTATAAAATAGGTAAATATAACATAAAAAGGGTTAGGTTTCCTTCTAATAGCAGACTACTTGTTGATATTCTAACTTGTGTTTATGTAATAGATGAGTATGAGATTTTTTCCAGTATTGTTTAAAACAATACAAAGATAAAGAATGGACATATTTATATAAGGAAAAAAAAGCAATCTTTAGCAGTTTGTTATTTTCTTTATATATAAAATAAGAAAACAGTCATTTTTCTCTTAATTTCTTCTTTTCATTTACCTTCAATCCATTGTTCTCTGCTTGTTTCTTCAATTATATAATGTACCAATCCCTATCTTCTGTTTGTTCTAATATTTTATTAGTTTTTAGATATGACAATGCAGGGTCTGGATATCTGAAGAGTTTAGTTTCATCTGAAAGGACAATCTTTAATCTGGCAGGAAACAGTAGATGCAATTTTGTTTTTTCTTAAGTTCTCTAATGAGAGGAAGAAATTGTTTTCTCTTGGCTATTACTGCTGCAGAATAGTCATTGTCAAAACAAATGTTACATCCATCTATTTTTACTGGTGATTTAGCCCAGGCAGCCGTAAGAACAAGTTCTTTATCTTGAGAGGGAAAAAAATTAGCAATAATAGACCTCGGGGAAGTGTTGTTTTTAGATGTAGGAGTAACAAAGGATGTATGTGCTCTCTATAGTCTGAATGAGAGTGCATCTGGTAAGTCTAACATTTTAGGGAGCCAGGAAGATAAAAAATTAATCATATTATTACCTTCAGTTCTTTCAGACAATCCAAATATACAGATGTTATTCCTGCAAGATCTGTATTTGAGGTCGTCACTTTTGGGCAGGAGAAGAATTTGTTTGTTTGTGTCTTTCAGCTTTTCTCGGTTAGGGGTCGCCACAGCGGAACTGCGGTCCGCTAATGATTGGTAGTGGATTTTTACTTACCAGGTTACCAGCCCTGACACACAACCTTCAACGAAGGCATGCCCCATTCATGTATGCCTCCACACAGAAGACGCTCTAGCTGAGAATCGAACGGGACAACGTCTTGCTATGAGGCGACAATGCTACCACAGCACAGTATTTTGATTTAACCGGAACTCATGTATTATTTTCGTCCTCATTCAGTCTTCTTTCTATGTCATTTAAAGAATATTCTATGCATGATATCTGAGTCTCCTGCAGCTGCAGAGCTTCATTGATTTGTTCCATTTGTTTGGAACAGTTCTGTTTAAAATCCTAAGTTTGGTGTCCCAATTATCTATCTTAAGTGATAATTATTGAATGTTAGTACTGAAAGAATCTTTTTTTTAAGTACAGAATCTTGTAAAGTTAACCTTTGTAGGACCCACTATAAGGCTGGATACAGTGATGAATATTTTTCATAAAGAATTTGACAGGAAAATAATGTAATATGTAAAAAAATATTTGATACAATCATCAAGCACTGCACGATTTATTAAAATTCACTAATTAAGATGTTTAGAATTGTTTAGAAATATAATTTCCTGTAAAAAATATATGTAGAAGCAGAGCAGGAGAAAAATGCTACTACACTAGTCGCATCCTGGCCACCCACCCACAAAACCTGTTACTTTCCAAGTGAATTGGAATAATATACAAATATTACTGGGCTATCTGTGGGGGAATGTGATTAACTGTTGTTTTGTCGTTATTCTCATTTTGTAGGATTAATATGATTTGTTTGAAGAAACTTGGACCACTTTATTATGTAGCCACCCTTTGTGTTGAGCAAAGTTGAAATACACAGTACCATCACTTTTAACTTAAGGAGACATCTAATGTGTACACAGAATTTGGGGAAGGCTGGGTTGGGGAGAAAAACACAGGGCAAGCGATATAAGCAAGAATTATTGCCATGGGCTAAATTTAGTATAATGTATTCCTTTTGCCTCCCCAATACTAACTAACCTCCACAAAACTGACAATCACACTGGAATCCTACTATAACAAAATAGCAAAGTTTGTTGCTAGTGCCTCCTATAGAGCACATCACTGTACTTTTCTCAAGCAACAAACTGGCTGAAACACCCTCGGCTTTCACACTTTAATCAACTAACCTTTGCACACAAAATTTTCCACCAACCTGATAAAACCCCTGCTCTCCAAAATACTATACACTCGTACATTACTTCTCGATATCTCCACTCCAATAACCTGCACCTTCTAGATACCACCAAAACCAACAACTTAGCTGGTAATTTTCTCTGTTCTAACTACATTCCTGAAATATGGAATAAGCTGCCAACCCAAATAACTTCAATCAGCTCAATCATACATTTCAAAAAGCTTCAAGCCTCACTTAACCTGGCTATATGCCTGCAATTCATTAAAGCAGACTTCCATTAGTCTTCTTGCAAACTAATGTCACAAAAATTAAAAAAACAACTGCCTTCCAGATCCTTTAAACTGTATTTTACTCATGATGTGATCTGCAGTGGTGGTGCTGCAGTAGCGTTGTCACCTCACAATAAGACGTTGTCCTGTTCGATTCTCAGCTAGAGTGTCTTCTGTGTCGAGACATGCATGAATGGCCATACCTTCATTGAAGGTTGTGCATCAGGGCTGGCAACTCGGCACGTAAAAGTCTACTGCCAATCATTAGCAGACCGGAGTTCCGCTGTGGTGACCCCTAAGCCGAAAGACACAACAACAATAATTTTACTCATGATTTAAAACTGTGAATGCTCTGAGAAAAAAAGTTTGTTTCCATTGTGTACCTGTTATTTGCTATCAGTGTAGTAATTCCCAATGTTTGTTAACTTATGTTTTGTCTGTAATTACTACATCTATATTCCTACTGGATGTGTGTTTTGTCTGTACTGGAGCTTTTCTCCCTGGGCGTCCACTGGAAAAGGACCTTTGTCCAGTCAGACTTTCTCGGTAAACAAATGTAAAATAAAAATAAAATAAATAAATAAATTGTGGTAGTCCATGCATCAATATTTTGTCCAGTTCTGTGTTCACAGCTTCATATGTGTGTTTGTAAATATGTAGAACATGAAAAGTAGATGAAGTTTGAGTGTGCCAAGAAACAGAAATATGTTTTACTAAATGACTACTGATGTTCATGTTTAGACAGGAGTAGCTTTCCCATTCATAGCTGTTTTGGATCCTTCACTAATGCTGTTGATAAAAGCAGCTCTGTCCTTCTGTTGTTTAATCACTGTTAAACATTCATTAATCTGGCTTAGCAGGTGTAGTGGCACATAATGTATTGTATTTGCTGAAATCAGCATAAAAACTAATATGTTATGCTTGAGTGTGTATATGCGTGTGTGTGTGGGAAGGGGTTACTGTATACTTGAGAGAAATAAGCTGACCATAATGTCTTTCACTTTGCTTCACAAGCATCAGTATTGCACACAATATGTGGCAATCTCTAGTAGTCTGGCAGGAGCAGGATATTGTATGAAATTAACTGATTTTTGTCATAGTAGAGCTGTGAGTAGCATTGCCATCTCACAATGCATGGTCCTGGTTGAGTTCATGGCTGTGGTTTCTTCTGTGTGTATTCTACATGCCTTCCCTATCTCTGTTTAGGCATATCCATGTTCTGTGTTTTCTTCAAACATCCCAAAGACAAAGGAGTTAAAAAAAAACATGTCATTATTTTTCAAATACATGGCATAAAATCTATCACAGGCCCAGGCCTTCAGAGCTTCTGGGGTATTAGTAGCCCTCATATTACAGGGTCTAAAGTGCATTTTGACATTGCCCTGAACCTCACCTTCTCTAAAACTGTGCCTACTCAGAGATGTGAGCAGAAGGTCAGTGGAGCTTCATTGTGGGGCTGTGGCTGGTGTGGTCATTAATTAATTAACATTCCTTAAAAACCTCAGAGTTATGCAAAGAAGGTCACTGTAGTTTGTCAAGGGGCTGTATAGTGTTTAGCAGCAACAAAATGAACTATATAACTGATCATTATTTTTCATCAATTTCCTCACAGTCAAACATATGTATATTCAGGGTTCCCCTTCACAAGATCGAATGGATGGAAGCTCGAAATTCATAATCTCGAGACCAAAATCTCAAACTTCCATTTCACTCAAAATTGTGAATGGGAGCCTTAGGTTTAAAAAAAAATAAAAAGTTAACTTACCTTATTGCAGGGGGCCAGGTCCCTCTGTACCCTAGCAGTTTAAATGTGAATGTTCAGGATCAAGACTATAGCGGAGGAATGGAAAATCTTCCATTTTGCGCTTACTCGTATAGCGCAGAATGGGAGATTTCCCTTTCCTTCACTATAGTGTGATCTCGGAGTAGGTATATTTAAGTAGGGGGTTGTGGGGGGGTGCAGGGGATTGAAGCCCCCCCAGCGAAAACATTTGAAAGGTGTTAATTTTTTTTTGTCCATTTCATATGTTCGAGTTTCTCTAAATTCTAGATTCTGGTTTCGAGTTTAGAGAAATTCGATCATATGAAGGGGAACCATATTCAGGTAGTTATATCTGAGAGTAGGGATAAGGAAGCAAGACATTTATGTGTGGCAACAACAAGCTGAAATGTGTTACTCTGTTCTGTTTTTTCTTTTTGTTCCATCTAAGTCTGAGGTCAAAGTGGTAAACAAAAGGTGATTTTCTTTCAGTCTGAGGGTAAAGGTGAGGAGACATGCTGTATATATGTTTAACAGCAGACCTTTGAAATACATTAGTGTGGCATCTTGTGTTTTGACTTTTGTCCCAATATAATACTAGAGGGATACACAGCAGATGACTCTTTTTTTTTGGGGTGGGGGGGGCAGGCAATATTCCCAGATATGATTTGTGTACCTTCATGGGCATTTGACCTCTCAGTTTATTGTAAACAATTATTTTTGTCAGACCCAATGTATTTCTGCCTTGAATGAAAAAAATAAGGCTGAATTTGATTTCATACTCGTTATGTTTGCTCAGGTCTTCTTTGGATCTAAACATTGGAAAAAAAACACTCTAAAATGCACCACAGAGCATCTGTAATCACATGACTTCTGAGGGCATAGCAGCTCCAAGAACAACAGCTTAATCGGATTATTTATTCTACTGTTATTATAGGGTACTCTTGACCATTTAGATTGTTTTGAAAAGATGCAGGGAAAACTAAAATTGAAGAGTAAAACTATTCTTTTAATCATGTTTCTTGTTCATGCACTCATTGGATGAAAAAGTTGTAAAAAACCCTTAAGAATGCACCTCAGTACATCTAGAACCCTCATGATTTCTATGAGCTTAGAGGCCCAATCCCTGACTTAATTCATTTATTTCTTCCATATTATTACAGTGCAGCCTTGGCTAGTTAGAGTTTGTGAAAAGAATGCATAAAAAATTGAAGAGTAAGTAAAATATGAGAAAAGGTAAGAAAAAAATAATCTGGGTGGTATGATGAAGGCAAGAATGGGGGTACTAGTGGATATATGTTGGGGGGGTGTGGGTGGGTGTCATGGAGCCTTTCACTTAGTGTGCCATTTCATGTAAGATTGGCCCTGGCTGAAGGTGTTGTTTTGCATATTATGGGTATCTGCTCATGGAGCATATCTAGACTTTCTTCTCTACCCATGAGTTGCACCAAAGCAGAACACATCATGCATTTTAAATTGATCATTTAACTGCAACATGCATCTGCCATGCACTCACAATAGCTTGCTTAACATATGAGTTTTAAACTGTAACATCTTTCACACTTACATTTCATACAGTACCAGACTCAGGCATTGTTAACAAACTTATGGAATTAGGAATAAACACCCATATAATGCACTGGATAGCCAGCTGGCTCACAGATAAGACCCAAGAATTTAGGATCAGCGAGGCTACCTCCACAAAGAGGCTGGTCACAAGAGTAGTAGTCCTCTTTGGCATCTACTTTTTGGAAGTCAAAGCCTATGTCAAAGGCCTCTGGCTAACCAAGCTCACAGATAATTGCAAACTGGGAGCACTCATAGAGTTCGCTCAAGATGCAAACACCCTACAGGAAGGTCTAACACACAAAGATGGCTGGTGCAAAAGCCACAGTTTAAAACTCAGAGCCAAGAAATGCATTATATTACCTTTTGGAAAATCAACCTCCTAGAAAACTACATTTTAAATAAAATACCACTAAGAGTTGATTCACAAGTCAGTGATCTGGGAACCCATGTAGATAGTAACTTAGCCTTCGGCCAACATGTATCCAGTGTAGTAAGAAAATCCTTCTGTGTTGCTCAGCATATAAGTAAGAGCATAGCATCAAGGCCCAGGGAAGTCATCATACCACTGTACTGAGCTCTAATCTGACCCGTCATATATTGTAATGCCCCTTTGTATGTAACCGACAAGGCACATGCAACAACTGGATCATCTGCAACAGTTTATTACCAAATAAGTAAAGAACATAAACACAATGTCCTATGTGGGTCACCTGAAAGCTCTATCTCTATACTCACTCTTCTATAAACTACTGAGAAATGATTATGCCTGGCTTACAAGGTGTCTGTGGACCCCCTCTGATGTAATTTTTGCAAATCCACAAAACTAACAGCATTAGAACTGCTACATCCAAAGACTTACATTTTGTTTATAGGACATGTTGGAAAGGTAGATATGTATCTCAGAGAACTCACATTCTTTGGAGTAGGCAGCCCATCGATATCAAAGTCCCTCACTAACCCTATATAAGTGGAATATGGGGCATAAGATTGGAAATCTGAAATTCACCCCTCATCTGGGGCCTATGACTTTGCTGGACATAGGCAGCCAAGAAATCATATCATAACCAAAAATCACCATCTACAGAAATGACTAAAACTGGGGTGTCAAGACACAATCCAGCCTATCAATGCATTATGTGCAGCATGACCCAAACCTGTAAACATTAAAAAAATATTTACTTAACATCCTCCTTGCAGTATCTGTGCTTTGTTACTTTAAAAATGACTTCCCAGTTAACCGCACATCAGCATCACTATGTAACGCATGTTGAGGAAATAAAGAATACTGCAACAAGAAGGTTTCTTGCTTTGTTGTAAGTCAATGGTGGCATTCATGGTGATCTGCACTTTTTGGGGAAGGCTGCCTTTGCTTTTGAAGAAGACTAGCCATGTAAGTACTGTGTGTGTGTGTGTGTGTGTGTGTGTGTGTGTGTGTGTGTGTGTGTGTGTGTGAAGAAAAAGTCAAATCAAGTCAAAGTAAACTTTACTGTTATTCAAATCTACACCACAGTGTAACTCAATGAAATTGTGTTGCTTCATTCCCAGTGCAAAAGATATTGCACGGTGTATATTGCACTCTCTTGAATTTCTTGTATAAGGGTACAGGTGAAGAACAGATCATTAGAATTGCACATTCAGATATGGACATTGACTATCTATATTATACTGATATGAATTGTGTAAAATATGTAAAATGAGTAGAATGTGATGAGCCTGTAATGTGTACTGTTCCTGATCAAACAGTTATATATGTGCCTAGGTGATTGGGGGGATGCAGGAGCTGACTTTCTTCTGGTTTGCTTGTCGAAAGAGTTCAACAGTTTTGTGTGTGCTTGTGTGTATGTGTGTGTGTGTGTGTGTGTGTGTGTGTGTGTGTGTGTGTGTGTGTGTGTGTGTGTGTGTGTGCGTGTGTGTGTATGTGTGTGTGTGTGTGTGTGTAGTTTGACATAACTAAGTGCAAGTGTGTTTGCTTGTGTCTGCATGAATACAGTGATTGTATATACTGTAAGTTGCTTGTCTGCAGGAGTCAAGTGTATGTGTTTGAAGTAAAAAGCAGTGTCACTGTGTGTGTGTGTGTGTGTGTGTGTATGTGTGTGTGTGTGTGTGTGTGTGTGTGTGTGTGTGTGTGTGTGTGTGTGTGTAATTTGTGATAAATAAGTGCAAGTGTGTTTGCTTGTGTTTGTCTGAATACAGTGATTGCATATAAGTTGCTTGTCTGCGGGAGTGAAGTGTGTGTGTTTGAAGTAAAAAGAAGTGTCACTGTGTGTGTGTGTATGTGTGTGTGTGTGTGTGTGTGTGTGTGTGAGCAGCCGCATGAGTCTGCTTCTTTGTGCATGTATGTGTGTTATCTTATGGAAAAGAGTCCATAATATTCTGTCTTCTGGGAAAAATATCAGATGTATAATATCATACCTCTTAACAGTACTGATTTCTGCAGAATGTCCAGATTTTTGCCTCATATTATTGGCCTGTTCCTCATAATATTTGTGTGTATATGTCCTGATTTCTGCAATATTTAAAATCTGTACCTATTTTTGGATATTTGCCTCTCTTTCCACATTATTTTAAAGTTTGTCCAGCTTTTTTTGCAATAAGAGGTTGATAGGTATATCAAATACAAATGCAGCATGACAATCTTGGCTCATTTTTAATCTGATACTGTTATAATGGACTGCGGTGGTGGTGCTGCCATAGCGTTGTCGCCTCACAGTAAGATGGTGTCCTGTTCGATTCTCAGCTAGAGCGTCTTCTGTGTGGAGACATGCGTGAATGGGTGTACCTTCGTTGAAGGTTGTGCTTCAGGGCCGGCAACTCGGCATGTAAAAATCTACTGCCAATCATTAGCGGATCGGAGTTCCGCTGTGGCAACCCCTAACTGGGAAAAGCCGAAAGACACAACAACAACAACTGTTATAATTGCCCAATCTGGGCTATGGTCAGCGATAAACACAAAAGTGGCAGTGCTGCATTTCTAAGAGTCTTGGTTTCTCTCAGCATAGCTTTTTAACAAGAATTTCATACCAGCAGCTTTATTTTAAATTTAAATGCATGATGCACCTTGTATCTGATGCAAAGTAGGGCCTTAGTTTCTGAAATTCATATTTATTTTTTTAGGTAAACATAAAATATGTCACTCAGGCAATATATGCTTTATGTAGAAATATTTCAGCAGGTGATTAATGGAACCATAACATAGTCCATTTCATCTTGCTACTTAAATGTAGACAGCAGATAATATGATTGCATTACTTGTTTTTCTTCTATCCATGCATTTATCGCTTCTAATGGAAGGGTTGACAATCCCGTAGATGAGATGGAAAAGAGACCATGGGTGTTATAATAGTGCCATGGTAACTGATGCAGAATGATAGTGTGTTTGCAAGCACCTACATGTAGTGAGTAGTTTTTTTCTGTTTTTTTGAAAGTCTGCGATATTTAACTTCAGGATGCCTGAAAGGATATATAAGAATGATCAGCAAGTGTCTGAGAGAACCATTAATGTAGATTAAGGAATTTTGCCTCTTCTTGCTTTCAACCAATCAGGGATCAATCTCAGAATAATTGGGGATAATCAGGGACTCTTTTAAAATATTGGTACTACTAATGTGAGACATTGATACATCAACATAATGTGAATTATTACACATTTTCTGAAGAGAAAAAATTCTGTAACTGTAATTATCGTCATTATTTACAAAGTATAATTCACCACCTTTTCTCCAAAAGTCACCAGTTCTAGAAGGGACTGACAGAGTCAAAATTAGGGATGTCCCTGAAAATATTGGACAGTTGAGAAGTATGCTTGAAGGTTTTATCAGGTGTGGGGTGAAGTGAAATCCTTTGTTAGTACTGAAAAGTTGTTTAGATTTTAAGATGTTTAATTGATATATTCTGTCGCACAGACTAATGTAAAACAAATGGTTGCATTTTCAATGTAAACAACTCTAACATCAGTACTACATGCTTGTCAGTTTCAGTGTTTAAATTTATACCGATAATGTTAGATATAAGATGTGTGTCCTCTTTACTGGGGTAAGTATAACATTTGCAGATGTTAATGAGCTGTGTTCCAGAATTCTACCACAGAAGCTGCTGAAAGTGGGAAATGTAAGATGTGTGTCATCTTTTTTAAGTTATTGTTGCCATTAGTATGTTGATTGTGTAGTGTGGTTTTCCATTTATAAGACATCTTCAAAAATCACATGTGATAAGGAAGGGTACAGAAGATTGTGTGAAGGGCTAAAGCCCCAAGACTGAAATTAGAGATATATCGCCAAAATAGGTAAGTAAAGTGTAGGGCGAAATCATGCCAGAAAATGTGTATACTCCTCCAAAGAAGGGACAGTTGAGAAGTGCGGCATGTGCGTTTCTGTGAGTCTGTGTGTGTCTGTATGTCTCTGTTTGCCTGTGGTTGTATGTTTGCAATACTAATTTGATTTTTGCTTACAAAAGTGATGAGCGAAACACTAAAAACTCTCTACAAACCCTTTTGCTTTCTAACTGACCCACTTCTTACCTCTCTATCTACAAACTCCTATAGCTGCTAACTCTTTTCTCTTTCTACAGTCCTACTGCTTAATTTTATTTTCCCCTCTGCATTTCAAGTCACTTGCTCAGACCAGTCCATACCTGTGTACACTGTAAAAGTGCCTAGTTATTTACAAGAAACAGATAGTTTTACTGACTACTCACCTAGTCCTGTGGTTCTTCCCACTCTGTTCACCCTCACTCTGCTCGGGCTTACTCTCCCCTACCCTATCCCCCATTCCCACACACCCCCTATGCACACACCCCTATTTCCTTACACTTATGCTCTCTTAAGCACTCCCCCGTGCTCATCGGACAATCACCCTCCTCCACTTCCTCCTCTTGATTCAAAATTAGGGAAGTCCCTGAAAATAATGAACAGTTGAGAGGTATGCTTGAAAGTTTTATCAGATATGGGCTGAAGTGAAATCCTTTGTTAATACTGAAAAGTTGTTTAGATTTTAAGATGTTTAATTAATATATTCTGTTGTACAGATTAATGTAAAACAAATGGTTTCCGTTTTCCATGTAGGTTCATAGGTTCATAGGATGATACAAGGCTATTGGCCCAGAGGCCCTTATAAACCTAGTCAAGAATTTTGCCCATGTTCCCTCAAAGTCAACACCTGTTTCCCCTGTCCAGCAGGATCCCAGGGGTATATTTTCTGTTTCCCATCCAGTCATCCAAGTTCCTCTTAAAGAGGGCTAGAGAGGTACTCTGCTTGACATGGAAAGGAGTCTATTCCACAAAAGCGGGAGTCTTTGGGACACAAATATATCCCACCAACAAGTTCTGCTAATGTTACAGACCAAGTTAAGGCCTTGCGTGCGGGTTGCGCAAGTGAAGTTTGTCTTACGGATATGCAGCAAACCCTTTTGCTTTCTAACTGACCCACTTCTTACCTCTGTATCTATAAACTCCTATAGCTGCTAACTGTTTTCAGTTTTTACAGTCCTATTGCTTAACTTTCTTTTCCCTCTGCATGTCAAGTCACTTGCTCAGACTAGTTCATATCTGCATACACTCTAAAGTGCCTGGTTATTTACAAGAAACACTTTTACTGACAACTCACCTAGTCCTGTGGTTCTTCCCTCTCCATTTGCCCTCACTCTGTTCCAGCTCATCCCACTCCCCTACCCCTATTCCCACCTCCTTCTCTTTCATTACACTTATAATCTCTTAACCCCTCCCCTATGCTCATCAGCCAATCATCCTCCTTCACTTCATCCTCTACACTTCCTTTTTGATACATAGTCTACACTTCCTACACTTACAATGTTTTCTCACAATGTCTCCCCTCCTTCCACAAACAGTACTCCTATTTCTGCTCTCACTACTGCTTCTGCGTCTTATACAAGCAACATCATTACACCCTCATTCTTTACCTCCTAAAGCAAACTGTTTAACTAGCTTTACATTTTCTCCACATAATTCCTACTCTATTAGCCCTAGCCTATATCATACAAATTGTCTTCTTTGTTCAAAAGCACATATCCTCTACAAACTCTTTGTTACATTATACACCCAAGTCTCATGACTACTTCTTCCACTATCTCATCTTTAAATTTTTACAAATCATACTCCATCTTTCCCATACCCTTTTTCCCCTCATCCGTCCTTGAGACATCCATTCTAACCCTAGGCCCGCCACCACTTTCTCCCCCTCAAATGCTAACTCCCCTAAATGTTCTAAAACACTTCATATAACTACTCTAAATTTGCATAGCATCTGCAATAAAACCTCTGAGTTGCATGTCTGGCTCTCTAAAAATAAAAGCAATATGCTAGCTGCTACAGAAACCTGGTTAAAACCCTCTATACAAGACTCCAAATTTCTCCCAACAAACATTAGTGTAATTAGGGCAGATAGGCATAAAAAAGGAGGTGGTGCTGCCATCATCTAACCCATACAACTTTTAAAGAATCTATCCCTCAATTTCAAAATGCTGAAATTCTGATCCCCTTTTTGGAAAGCAATTCCTCTAAAAATGTTGCACCCTTGGAAATAACATTACAGTTTTAGAAGATATTCTTTCCTGGATTCCCTATACTATTAAAATGAAACAATTATCCTTGGTGACATGAACTTCAATTGGGGTTCCAGTTCCTCCAAATAAACACCATCCAACATAAACTTGTTTCATTTCACCCAACTTATTTCTACCGGTACTATGTACACCAATAGAACAAATGAAGGCTCCATCTTAGACTGGATTTTAGTCTCTGACCCCTCCAAGTACATAGCCTCTGACACCATGCCCAACTCAATTAGTAACAATCTCCCTGCCTATGCTATCAGTGCTATTTATCTATCCCTAAATTACACAATATTAAACTTGTCCAAAAACCTTTCAAATTTCAACCCCCACACATTTATTAGCCTCCAGAAAAACTTTAACTGAAACAATCTTAAATCTCTTCCATTTGATGATGCTGTGCTTTACTTTAACAACATTTTTCTAAATATAGTGGATAGTCTAGCTCTTACCAGAACCAAAAGAATCAAAATTAACCATGCCCCCTGGTTAACAAATTCTACCAAAGAAATTATGACTAACAGGGACAAAGTCTGGAAACTCTGGCCTAAATCTAATAATCCATCTGACCTCATTCACTACAAACAACTCTGACGCCAAGCTAAAAAACTCATCTCTAAAGACAAACAGCAGTACTTCTGAACACAGCAAACAAATAAAAAAAATAATCCTAAAATGTTCTGGTCTTCCACCAATAACCTCTTAAACCCTGACACCAAACCCAGTCCTTGTCCACACCCTGACATGCCTCTTGAAAAAATAGCTAGCATCCTTAACTCGTACGTTATTGACCTCATTGCTAACACCACTGCTACTTTTTCTTTACCTCTCCCAAATAATTCTATTCCTACAACCTTCTCTCCTTTTTCTCATCTGCAACACTCCTTACCTCATAACTTCCATAATACTTCAAACACGTTGAATCAAGCAACACCAGGCATCAGTACCCCCCTCCTAACCGCACACAACAATCTTCCCAGACAGAATTCAATTTCACTCCCATCTCTACCTCTATCATCAAAAATCTCCTTCTGAAATTAAAACCCTGCTCAAACTCAGTTGATAGAATTCCTGCCAGTTTTCTTAAAATTACTGCTGACTCAGTGACCTATCCTATTAACATTCTAATTAACAGATCTATCCAAGAGTCTCATGTCCCTTGCCTTTATAAATAAGCAATCATCATTCCTCTTCATAATGGTGCCCCATCAACTGATCTCTCCAACTTCCCACCCATTGCTATACATTCCCCCATCTATAAAATCCTAGAAAAATGTGTGCAAAAACAACTCTTAGTATACTTTCTAAAAAACAAAATCATCTCTCCAACTCAGCATGGGTTCTGCCCAGGGCACAGCACATGCACTGCACTAATATCCTTCTTAGATATGGTCAACAAAGCCCAGGATTCAGGACACACTGTATCTGCCTTTTTCTTAGACCTATCAAAAGCATTTGATACCATCTTTCACTTGATCCTCCTCTCTCAGCTCTCAAGTATAGGACTATCTCCCCAGTCACTTAATTGGTTCAAAAGCTCTCTCTCCAACAGAAAGCATTCTGTTAAATGGCAAAATTCCATTTCTGCTTACCTTCATAATCCTACTGGTGCACCCCAAAGTTCAATTTTAGGCCCTCTTCTGTTTAACATTTTTATCAACAATCTCCACCAAACTATCCTACGGGGCTCCCTAGTCCAGTATGCAGATGACTCCACTATAGTCTGCTCTGCACTCACTACAAAATTATTACAGCAAACTACTCAAGCAGCATTTTCCAGTGTGGAGACTTGGCTTCACAATAATCACCCTTCTTTAAATCCCCCCAAAAATCTAAACGTATCATCTTCATACCCAAGAAAATTCTCCTGTCAATAAAACTGACCTCAATATATTCCCTTTTAACTCTAAAAAAGTTGAGCTGGTAACCCACACTAAATTGTTAGGAGTAATAATTGAAGAAAAACCTCAAATTCGATCTGCATATTTAAAATAATATAAGTAAGACCCATAAAAAGCTAAGGTTGCTCTGTAGACACTGTAAGTTCCTCTCCTTCCCTACTAAACAAGTATTAGAGCTATCTTACCTATTTCCATCTCTGGCCTATGGTGCACCTTTACTAACCAACATTCAGTTTTCCTGGAAATGAAAATTAGGAATATGCTATAACAAGACAGCTAAATTTGCTACAAACAGTCACCATTCTACACATCACTAAATTGTCCTAAAAAATTACAATGGCTTGAAATCCCCCACTACCTATTACTTCTTCAGCTCACAATTACACATAAGTTTATTTATAAACCACAAGACTGCCCTGCGCTTAGCTCTTTACTCACTCATTACAACCCTATTAGGCCTCTGTGATCTGAACAGCAATATCTTCTTCAAGTTCATAAACCTAAATTACCAGCAAGCCAGCTATTATACTCTTGGAACATTGCCAGAAAATAGAATAATTTGTCTTCATTTATCTGCCTATAACAAAGCCCTCGCATCTTCAAAATTGCGCTGCACACTCATCTCCTCTCCAATTGGATGTGTAACTGCTCAATTCCTTCCTCTGCCATTACATAATCTACCAATTGAACCTAAATCTGTTCTTATCTACCAGCTCCTGAGCCAATATTTTGTTTTCTGATATTTCTTAATGAACTTTAACTACTTAATTCCACCTCTTGCTTTCTCTTAACTCCCTAGCCCCCTTTTCCTTCACTTTCCTACTTGCTTTCATTCTACTTCATTCTTCTTCCTTCACTCCTCTTTCTCTTCTTCTTTCGACTGTTCATTCCATTTAATATTCCCTCCCCTGCCTTTTTTCTTCCTCTTTTTCTTTTTCTTTTTCTTTTCATTCTTCTCCACTATGTATTACAAAGTTCTCCTCCTCTTTGTTCTAATTAATTCCTTGAATTATATGCATACCTTGCTACTTATAATCTGTATAATATTTAACCATTCTATCTTGCTTGTATTGTGTCATTATATTATTGTCTGTACTTTGACCATGTTTTACTTTGATGTTAGTTTAATGTCTTATTACCTTTGTCTATTTTGTATACTTTTCATGTAAATTTCTTTTGTAAGTTTGGTTATAACCTGGAGCTTTTCTCCCCGGGCCTCCACCGAAAATGGGCTTACTTTAGCCCAGTGGACTTTCCCAGTAATCAAATGCCAATAACTAACTAGCTAAATAAAGAGAAGATGTGTTTCAAAACACCTGTTATTAAAGCTGTCAAGGAAAAGATTGTTGCAATGATTCATAAGATCAAATGAATTGCAGGTGGTTTAAAGACTTTCTTGGAAAAGTGGGTGCCCAGCATGATAATGTAATTTACTTTTGTCAAGTTCATTGACTGAGCAGGGCAGCAGCATTGGTCAGATTTTGGTCATTGCTTAACAAAATAAAATCTTTGTCTGATAAAGTTAAAGATACCATGTTCTTGGAAGATGATCTTTGGTTAAATGAGGTGGCTTTCCTTGTAGACATTTCGCAGTTGTTGTCAGACTTAAATATGAAGCTGCAGGGAGGGATCAATTAGTTAATAGACTGAATGAACATGTAATTACATTCAGTCAAAAGTTGGAACTGCTGCAGATGAATTTGTCCAAATAGAAAGTGTTTCATTTCTCAACCCTAAGCACAAGACCTGCTGATACAGTCAACTATACAAAATACTGTGACCTAATATCCAACTTTTTCAAGAATGCAAATGTAGATTTGAGGACTTCCATAAGCACCATATTAAGATGAGGATCTTTGGAGATCCTTTTTGCAGTTGACTCTTGCTCTGTTCCTGATAATATGCAGATGGAACACATTGAATTCACAGTAACAGTGACTTAAAAAGAGCATTCACAGAGAACAGTCTCCTGAATTTCTAAAGTAATTATGTTTCTGCAGAAACTTATCCAAGTATCATAGAAAATGTTATGACATTTATTGCACTTTTTGGCAGAACATACTGCTGTGAATAACTCTTCTCTAGAATGATAAGTCTTTAAAGGAGATCAAGATCTGGTATCATAGATGCATATCTGGTAGGTGCAGTCAATATTGCCAATTCAACAGCTGGTGCAGACACAGACCACTAGTGCGAGAACAAGCAATGTCAGAATTCCCATTAACTGATTTTGCAGGATACGTCTGAAAACTTTTACTTCTGTTCTCTGACACAACTTGATTTGTACAGCTATTACTGGGAGTACGTTCATGTATATTTGAGCTATTACATTTGCAGTGTCATGGTAAGGATAATGTACCATATATTGCACAAATATGCATACTAGTATAGAAAGGATAATTGAAAAATTCTTTAAATACTTTCACGTGTAGTTGCACCTTTACATTTGCGCTGCTGTAGCAAGGATACTATTAGTTTAATGTTATCTTGTTAGTTGCAAGTTTAATTTTCATGACAGAATGCAAAAAATAAATCTAAAATAACCATTGTTGTTGTCTGTTTCTGTTCTATGACTCTAGTGCACCTTTAATTGTGGCTAGTATATAGACCAGAAGTAACTGCAGCTGTAATAATGTGGCCCCTAGACCTTGACAAGTGACCCCTAAACTAGAATAGTTCGACACCCTCTGATCTAAAATATAAACCTTGGGGGTCACATTTTGGTTATATCACTAGGCGTCTAAAAGCCCTTGTCATCGTTATCGTAGTCTATACCTATGAACTTGTAGAGTACTAGGCATGCCTTCCTTGTATAATGGGACTACAGATGTAGCCATGGAGGCTGGAGAATGGTTGAAATTCTTTCATCAACATAAGACTGTACTGAGAAGTGGAAGCATTTTTTCAGTCATGTTATTCGTTGTTGACCAGGTAAGCCCAGGAACAGTGTTTAAGTAACTTAGAGTCACCTTGTAGGAAAGTGGAGGTATAAGGAATCAAACCATGTAACTTGGGCACAAAATACAGTTCATTGACAGGTCAGTGCCTTCACTGAGTTCACTAACAGCCAGACAGATTAGTGCAGTATAGATCCAGTGAGCAGAAATACAACACCATCTAGATTACCATAACAGTTAAAATATTCTCTTAGCAGTATATTACATAAGGGTAATTTAAGGTTTGATTGGCTCATGCTTTTGGTGACGTACTTTGTCATAACATGAATTAGCTACTGATTATATGATGCTAAAAATGATAAATATGTAAAATGAAAATCTGACGTAGTACAAACAGATGCTGACCACAATTATTGCTAATAATGTAAATCTACTATAATCATTCATTTTGCTTGAGAATTCCAACAGTTTAAATATGTTCCATGACCAACTCATAGCTCTCTGTCCTAATTAAACATGTAATATGACTTTCAGGGCACTGCCAAACCAACCTCCTGCCTCAGTTTTATATGAAAGTTTTGTAACTTCCAACTGCTGATTTGCTAGAGTCCCAAAAATGTGCCAGCTTCATGACATTTAAAGATTTTTTTTTTAGTAACAATTTTTCAAGTTCATTAAATTCATTTCATTATGTCTGAAGTTTTGTCTGTTGTTCTTTTTTGTGCTTATTTACTTGAATGAAGGTCACTGAGTGCATTTCATCACATTTAAACTGGCAGGTTTAAGGCCCAGGAGGGAAGATGTCTCATCATATATTTTTAGCTGTGGTAATTTTCACTGTTGTTCTAAGAGAAAAAAACATTCCATTTCCCTTGGGGGTCAAAGAATGAAAGTGCTCACGTGATACAACTGTGTGGCACAACTGAGAACTCAGATGATAATACATGCCTTTCTTGCATCTGGGAAGAGATACATGGTATTTTTTGAAATAGTTTTAGGATGTGTGCTATAGCAAAGGAAAAGGAAAGCCCATGGGCTAGATGTATGCATTTTGTAGAATTCTGAAGTTGAGCTTCCACTAACAGGGTAAGTTATTTGTAAGAGGATGTGATGTACATTGTTATTGTAGAATACATTTCAGCTGATCATTATTCTGAGTAACTAAGGTGACAAGTTTCTTTTAGTAACACACCAGAGAGTACACAGTCAGTGGACAATTAAATTTCTAGTGAGAATAAATTCATTGTGTGTTATTAAGCAGATACTCATATTATAAATTTAGCCTGAATGTTTTTCTCTTTATTCCTATACAAGGTATAAAGCATAATAGTTGAAGTCTTGGAATACATGAATTAATCCAATTAGCTGCCATTTGTAAATGTCAAAGCACTGAGCAGCTCAGTGCAGAATGGACTCTGTTGATCCCACTGAGACTACCTGGTCAACTAAGATATTAATAAATAAATTGAATAAGTAGATAGAATATTTGTAGGTTTTTATCTAGTTGTCTGCCCAGTGTGTCATTTTATGTGCCATTTTCCATGGACAAATCAAATATCTGATGGTGGTAGATGTGAATCTTTACTGTATGCAATATTTAAATTGTTTATATACTTGAAAGCTACCATAAGTCATATTACATGTTGATCAGATGCACCTGATATTAAGATCAGTATCTGCCCATTTTTTCATCAAATACAATATTTATTTTTGTTCAAAAGATTTACTTAGTAAAAAACAGTCACTTTAAGTGATACGGATGTTTGTTTTCATGTCTGTTTTGAGACAAATTCATATGTTATCATTTCTTCATCTCTAAAGTCCACTGATAAGACTGTTTAATTTAATTGTCTGTGGTAGTAGGAATAAATTGTATGGGAAGGCTGGTTTCACTTCATATTGTCGAAATGCTGAAATATCGAGTTTCAGCATTTCAACAGTATGAAGCCGAAACCATCACAACACCGACATTTCACAATCACGAAACCACAACATCAAACACACAGCATACAGCACACAATACACAAACCATAACACCCACAACACAAAACAATTAAACACAACAAAACACCACACAGACACACAGCTACACTGCATAAATGCAGGGGGCCAAGCCCCCCCTGCACCCCCACCCCCTACTTATATATACTAACTCCAAGATCGCACAAACAGTAAAAAAAAAAAAAAAAATCACACACAGCCAACACACACACTCATACCTCCACTTCCCTACCCTAACCCACACCTACAAGTTACAGAAACACTCACGCACACTCACTCACCTTAAACTGCAGACACCATCCCAGCCAAACACTTCCATAATATAACATAAATGCATAAGCACGAATTTGGCATAGTCCTATTCACGCTTATGCACTTTCGTTATTTTGAAGTTTCAGCTTCATGAACAAGAATTGCTGAAATTCGATATTTCAGCAATTTGTAATTATGAAGTGAAATCGGGAAGGCTACAGTTTGATTGCAAGAAGTAATTTGCGATTTATAGTCCTAAACATGGGCTCAGGGGTCTGGATTATTCTACTAATTTGGTAACAAAGTGCCAAGAAGAAAATTTCCTCTTGTACTGGTCCCACTATTGTGCAGGTATCATATGGACTTCCATTATGCTTTAACTGGCTAATTAATTTATGACTGAGTGAAAGGACTGAAGTCATCACCTGCCAGTCCTATAGGTACAGAACTTATACAGTTGGGCATCTGATAATCTGCTGTGTATGATTACATCAGCCCCCACTGTTGCATACACAGCCTGACACATATGCTAGCTTTTCCTTGGAATGGAGAAGTTGGCCAGCCACCAAGGTCACTTCCATTTAGCTGTAGCACAGGTAAGTTAAAATTAAATTTGAGGTGGTTCAGTCCAGTGTCATCCTAAATGTTGGGGACACATTGTATTACCTTTTTTGAAAATTCATGCATGCACATGACACATGTGCAGCCATGCCTGAATACACATAGAGCATCTCTGACATGTGCCAGGGGTCTCTTGTGCTGATGTAACATATTTTTCGCTCAGTTGACTGGCCATGAGGTAACCAAACTCTTTGCTGAACTTAGGTCTGTGGCATCAGAAATACAAATTTGGTATACCAGCAAGTCAGATGTTCAGTTATGAAGCTTCTTTTTATTTTTTAATGAGCAAAGTAATGTCATATGTTGAGAGATCATGCATATGGCCTCTTCTAATGTTGATTATCAAGGAACAGATAATTAGGGTTATTTTACTTGGAAAGTTTCATTAGACAAGCAAACCTTTTTTCAAGAAATACTTTATTTCATAGTAATGTAAGTGCAGGTGATGGAAAAAGACAAGAGCCTAGGTAACTTTTCAGCCTAGCAACTGCAAGAGGCCCTATGCAGTGCCTATTTCCTCAGAAATGCTGATATAGGCTGAACCAGAGAAAGGTTTTCTAGATTATATTTATTTCTTCTGCTCTGGCAGTTGTTGGACTTTCCTATGGTTCTCACTGACTAAACTGAACCACAAAAGTTGACAACAGACATCAGAGAACAGAATTCAGAAAGTAGAATTCATTGACTAGGACAGCCCCCATTCACAAAGGAGTTACATCTTCCAAGGAGGTGTAAATAAGTAGAGGGTGTTAGGGGCACAGCCTCCAATGCCTGAGATGCCCCCCAATGCCTGAGATGCAATAGAGCTGGCCTTTTCAACAATTTCTGTTTTTTTGGGAATTCCTTTTATGAAAGTCAACATTTGTTGATTTCCACTGTAAAATTTCTACCACTTCATAATCAACATTAGAAGAGGCTATTGCTTACATTATATGTAATAATCAGTATCTGAAGGGCACGCTCTTCAAGGGAGACAAATCTGGCAAAACTGAAATATGTCTTAAAGAAGCTGTGGAAAACAATTCAGAATTGAATGTTTAAAAAAATAGATTATGTCAGAATTTCTACAACAAAAGTATCACATTTTTGCCAGGAAGAAAAATACAAATTCATAAGTGAGAAACACACAAAACAGGGGGAGCAGAAAATTGGTGATGAGTGATTGTTTATTTAAAAGGAGCTGTCACCACACTTACAGTTTATCTGTGAATGAATGAATGTCAATTCATTTAAAGTAAGCCAACAGATTTGTAATCATAATGGTTTGCAGAACTGATGGCCTAATAATGGTGGTAGAAACCAACTGATGGACTAATAATGGTGGTAGAAACCTAGCTATATATTTAGAGATTATAGTGGGTTTGCATCTTTTTTGGGAGCTTTCTGTATTGTTTTGTCTGTTAAACTACTCGTGTACCAACTCCTTAGCTCAACACTTTCTGGAATTCATAAACACCAATGCCCTGGATCAACTTATCCACACCCCCACCAGGGGCAACAATATCCCAGACCTAGTCATTACCAACATGAGTGACCGGTGTTCCACACCTGAAGTCAACTCCTCGTTGGTCCGATCTGACCATAAAATAATCACCCTTGATATCCACATCCCCCCCCCCCCATTAAAGAAACCGCAGTAAAAAAATTCTCCAAAGCCAACTTCATGCTTCTTAAGACAGAAGTGGTTAACTTCATGACACCTATGCAGATGGACAATACAGTTACAGCTGCTGAATCCTACACAAATGCACTCTATAAGCATTTACATGAGTGCATAGATTGTGCTATCCCAAACAGAACCAAGTCGCTATCCTCCAAAAAAAGGAAACCAATCTGGTGTTCCCCTGCCATAAACAAACTGTACAACAGAAGGAAGAAACTGTTGCAAAAGACAGTAAAATCCCATGAGTGGAGGAGCTCCATGGTCAGCCTCAGTAAGAAGCTGAGATCCCTTATAAGATCCTCCAAAGCTAGCTACGAAAACAAAATCACCACTAATTCCAAGGACAACCACAAAGCATTCTATAGCTATGTCAAGAATCTCAATGGCAACACCCAGATCTGCTCTGAGTTACAGCACAAAGGCACAAAAATTACAGAACCAACTGATATTGCCAACATCCTGGCAGATATGTTCAGTGCTAACTTTACCCCCCTCTCACCCCCTAAAGGGCCCATATCTATACAGGAAGAATGCAGAGTCCCTGTAATCACAACGACACAGGTAAAAGCTGCACTCTCTAAAGCCAAAAACACAGCATCCATGGGACCAGACAACATCCCAGGCTGCGTTTTACACGAAGTTCAGAACGAACTGGCTCCCCACTTAAGCACCGTGTTCAATAATAGCCTTGCATCAGGCTTTGTGCCCACTGAATGGCACAAAGCAATAGTTATCCCACTCCACAAAGTGGGAGCCACCACTGATCCTGGGAACTATCGACCTATTAGCCTGAAGAGCCTGGTCTGCAAGGCCATGGAACGTATCATCATGGAACTCATAAACAAAGACATTGGTAACCTCCAAACTCTGGATCCCACCCAGTTCGGGTTTGTGAATGGCAGATCATGCCTCCTGAACCTGATCGACTTCTTTGAGGCAGTCACCAAAGCCGTAGATGAGGGTAAGGTGGTTCACACAGCCTATCTTGACCTCGCCAAGGCTTTCGACACCATCCCCCATTCTGGAATTATAGTTAAACTCACTAAACTAGGTATAAATCCCTATGTCACAAGATGGGTTGCCAACTGGCTCACTGACAGAACCCACACTGTAAAAGTTGCAGACTCCAAATCTGACCTCAAAACAGTGACAAGTGGAGTACCACAGGGTTCCATCCTGGGACCTCTCCTGTTTGGTATCTACGTCTCTGAAGTACAGGCTAACACAGAAGGCCTCTGGCTAACGAAGTTCGCAGATGACTGCCAACTAGGAGCCATAGTCAAGTCCCCAAATGATGTGGACATCCTACAGAAGGGCCTCGCTGAGACAGATGCCTGGTGTCAGAGCCATGGCCTCAAGCTCAATGCCAAAAAGTGCAGTGTCATCCCCTTTGGTAAAAACTCTGTACCCATGAACTACCACATAGGCAGCAATCTACTTAACACCAAATGCGTGATAAGAGACTTTGGGACCCAGGTAGACAGTAATCTCTCCTTTGATAGTCACATCACCACAGTAGTCAGGCAGTCCTTCTACATGGCACACCTCATCATAAAAAGGTTCTCATCCAGAAAAAAGAAGTCATTGTTCCCCTCTACTCGACACTCATTAAACCCATTATAGAGTACAACGCCCCTTTTGGAATGTACCTCACAAGACATCTGCTGCAGCTGGAAAAGCCATAGAATTACCTCACAAAGAGGATTACTGGCCTCAAACAAATGCCCTACACTGACCGAGTCAAAAAACTCCAGCTTTACTCTGTAGCATATCGCCTACTCCGAGGTGATCTCTGCCTAACATATAAAGCTATGTCAAACCCAGAGCTGTTGGACATGCTACACCTAAAGAAATCCCAATCCCTCCGAGCTACACGCTCTAGGAACCTAAGCCTTATCCCCACAGTAAACAGGACATGCTGGAGGGATAGATTCCTGTCCCAGAGACTTCCCATACTCTGGAACAGGCTACCCATCTATGTCAAGCAAAGTTCTTCATTAGCACTCTTCAAGAAAAATCTTGATGAGTGGATGGGAAATAGGAAATACACCCCAGGGATCACTTCTGTGTCTCTACTTGACAGTGGCACAGGAAAATAACTTTCTTGGGTGGCGTAAGCCAGGGAACCTTGTTGGCTAGGCTTACGCAGGCCCTTGGGCCAATAGCCTAGTATTTACCTATGAACCTATGAACTTCAAGACAAACCGTATTGGCTATTTGGAAAAGGCTAATCAGAAGCCAGACTAGGTTATAGCCAAGATCAGTTGTTGTAAACAGAAATTTTCAGAATATAACAAAATTTGCAATGTTTTGCTAACCCTGAAGATGAATTATTTTACTATTGTCTAAATTAGGAAATGTGATGTTTTGACAGTATTTGAAAAATCAAAAATGAAGCCCGGCCTGTCAATATTGTGAGCATTTTGCAAGCTTTATTTCTGGATATTCTTGTAAAAGTGTGTGTTTAAAGGTATGAAATACATGCCTTGATGAGAATACTTTCAGCTTACTGAAATGTAAAAAAAGCTTGCATATTTTCAAAACATGGACTAAAAATAATTCTCTTAATCCCCGGGTGTGTGCTAATAATTTCATATTTTAATGAATGCTGTTAGGCTGGAAGTTTAAAATTGCAATGTGCATTGCTTATTTCATTTCCATACTTTTCCATGGATGAAGCTACTTGAAGGTAGAAATTAATATGCAGTGGTGATGCCATCTGTGCTGTACATTACTTATCCAACCGTATCATGATATTTATACAGAGACAATGGTAGCTAACAGGAGAATTGCAGGAAGTAGTGTAAGTTTAGCAAGAATTTGTCCAGGTCCAGGACATTTCTTTGATGAGTGTACAAATGACTGATTGTTGCATACTTTTCTACTGAACATCAGAGCCAGATCCAGCACTAGGAGACTTGGGCAACTGCCTAGGGCCCATGGCTGGCTGGGGAACATGCATGTACAGCATTATTAAAATAAGAAAGATGGAACCCATAAAAAAAAAAAAAAAAAATTTCCTGTTTGGCTGCCAATTTTGTTCTTGAAAGGCTCTTTATGAAAGACAGGTTCTTACTACAGTCTCTTCTTTCATTGGCTCTGCATCCAATAAGGCACACCATTTATTAAACAGTAAGAAGAAGAACAGAATACAAGAGCAGTTTTTTTTTTTTAAACAACAGTCTGGAGATGCATGGGAGCAAAATGGGAGAAAAATCCTTCCAAAGCAGTTTTTTTTTAATACAGACACAGAACAGGAGAAGAATCACTCATAGTTTTCATTTTTTTTAATACAGTCACGGAACAGGAGAAATATCACTCAAAAGCAGGTTTTTAATACAGATGCAATAATGCAGAGTAAGTTGTGTGTGTGTGTGTGTGTGTGTGTGTGTGTGTGTGTGTGTGTGTGTGTGTGTGTGTGTGTATAAAAAAAATGGCGGCACTCTGTGTGGCTGCTCGTCAGAGAGATATGCTTAATCTGTCTTCTTTTTCACAAACAAAATTTGATTAAATCACTTTATGGGCTTTTAAGTGGAAGTACATTAACTTACAGCAGTTAGAAGCTTCTGGAAATTAAGCAGTTAACAGTTTCATGTTGCTGTCTAGATTCGCTGCAGTTGGTAGAGTTCCTGGGGCTTACTACACTCACAGAAATATTGCAGCTGTGTATTTTAACCCAGCATGCCTTAAAGTGCCTAAAACATGAGACAGAAGGTTCTGGAACACACAGGACAAGATAGAAGAGGAAAACATGTCAGAAAACCAAAAAAGGGGCTACAGGGCTAGAATTGCTGCAAAGCTGAAAACAAATCCTCACAAGCCTGCTTTGCCTTCAGTACTGCTAGTGTTAGCAAATGCACACTCGCTGGACAGTAAAATGGATGACTCGAGGTTGGAACTCTACAGTAAAAATAAGGTGAGAAATACCTGTTTATTCATGATTACTGAGACGACCCGTGGTAGTGGTGCTGCGGTAGCATTGTCACCTCACAGCAAGACATTGTCACGATCGATTCTCAGCTAGAGCGTCTTCTGTGTGGAGGCATGCATGAATGGGCGTGCCTTTGTTGAAGGTTGTGCATCAGGGCTGGTAATTCGGCACGTAAAAATCTGTTACCAAACATTAGCAGACCAGAGTTCCGCTGTGGCGACCCCTGGCCAGGATAAGCCGAAAGACACAACAACAACTGAGACGAGACTGCATAACAAGATCAATGATAGTGCTGTTAGCCTAGAAGGTCTCACACTTTTTCATGCAGACATATCAAGCTTTGTGTAGAAAGGCCAAGGGACGTGGAGTCTGCATCTATGTGAATGAAAGATGGTATAAGAACTGTGAGATTGTTCAGTCACATTGCTCTGATAATCTAGAGTTCCTGTCCTTAAAATGCAGACCCTTTTATGTACCTAGAGAGCTAAATGGAATATATGTAACAGTGGTATACATTCTACCCAGTGGAAACATCACTGAGGCCCTGAGCAATCTGTATAACTCCATCTGTGAGCTGCAGAGAAAAAACTCAGACTTTACACACATGGTTGCTGGTTATTTTAATCAAGCAGATCTGAGATAGGTGCTACCCCACTACTATCAATTTGCAGGTTTTCCTACAAGGGGTGCAAATACTCTGGACAAGGCATATTCCAACATCAAAGCTGCCTACAGAGCAGTACAACAACCTAACTTAGGAAGCTCTGACTATCTTACCATCATGCTTTTACAAGCCTACAAACCAGCTCTGATCAGAGAAAAGCTCACAGTTAAGTATATCAGTGTCTGGCATGAGGGGAGTTTGGAATGTCTCCAAGATTGTTGTGATAGTACTGGCTGGGACATTTTCAAAGAGGCAGCTATATCAGATGAACAGGTGAACTCAGATGATTACATGGAAGCAGTAATAGCTTACATCACAAGTGTGTTGATGATGTATCTGCCAGGAAAAGCATCACAATTAGAGCTAACCAAAAGCCATGGCCCAACAACAAAGTCTATGATCTCCTGAAGTCAAGAAATGCAACATTCAGGGCCAAAGACAAGAAGGGTCTCAGTGAAGCTACAGCAAACCTAAAAAGGGGCATTAAAGAGGCCCAGAGGGAATATGGGACAAAATTACAAAGTCAATTTGCAGGCATGAAGGACACCAGGAGTCTCTGCCAAGGAGTACAATGGGTTACTGACTATAAAACCAGGTTGGCTCAGTGTCAAGACAACATTGAATTCCTGGACAGGTTGAACTCCTTCTTTGACAGATTTGAAGAGAAGAACAACATGGCTGCTACTAGGCTACCTATTGATCAGGAGGAGGGGGTGCTGAGCCTTAACTCCAATGAAGTGAGATCTCAAGAAGATAAATGCCAGGAAGGTTGCTAGTGCTGATAAAGTACTGGGCAAAGTACTTAAAGGCTGTGCAGACCAGCTATGCTCAGTTCTAACTGATATTTTCAACATCTCCCTCATTCTTGGTAAAGTTCCCTCTTGCTTCAAGATGACGAACA